>NC_135433.1:19536540-19594040 GCF_051991255.1 Vanacampus margaritifer
GGGATTTTGCAACTTTCAAAAACGCCTTCGCTCTCTGAATGGGGCCAGAATCGACAAATATTTGGCTGGCTTGAAACCAGCCATCTAATGCGGCTGAATGGGTGTCAGTTATATGCAAAAACATTTTCCTTACTGGCATTATCAATAGTCAATATTGGTAAGTACTCAAATATACTTGTACTTGCACTCGGTCTCAAAAAGTGGCATCACACATCCCTATCCATATAACAACCAGTGGCGTGCAAAGCAAAGTGGATGCCACGTCAGGTGGATGCCAGGGGGCGTCGCCCAATTGACCCCCCCGGCCACCCCTTTTCATGCCACTGTTAAGAATGGAATCCTACAAGTAGTGTTTCCAGCACGATGTGTACACTTTCCTCGATCAATGTGAGCACTATGCAAATGCACGTGCTATACGTTTCACTATTTTCATTGTTCAAGTAAGCACTTTTTTTTCCCGGTGAGTGCGGGCTGCGACCCTCACATATTAGAATGGGAGGGGTCATTGATATTTGATTATTGGTGCGCATCGGTACACAAAAGGCACACTTGCCTCATGAAAAGCGCGAAGGTGAAAAGGAGCAAATTGAACGCCAATCTGCTTCCCTTCTTGCATCTTTTCCGCTTATTAACATGCTTGAATATGCAATGCACTCTTTTGGCTGCAAGATACAATTCCTCAAGAAAGAAAAAAAACTTTGTTTGTGTGTGTATGAATGGGGAGGGGAGGGGGGTATGGTTTATAGCATGTATGCATGCAAATGTGCAGACTATTTGCATCTCCCCTGACACGCAAACACAGACCTCATCCTTGCATTAATGCAATGATAAACACTGAGATCTTCCCTAGGGGATCAATTGTGCCTGCTGCATGCGCCACATGTACAGTTCTGCACACCACAGTAATTCAACTCAGCGGTTTGGTGGTGAGGTGCTGCCTCCAGGAGGAAAAATGCAATCTATGTTTTTAATGACTTTATAGATGCGTTTTCCTCCTCCAACCTGTAGACTACACAGTAAGATTTCATACATACACATTTGATCTAAAAAGACTATATTTGGTAAAAATGTACACTTTTTACATGACATTTGCATTAACTCTAAATATTTTACTCTTTTCCAAGTGTACATTTTATTCTGCTTCCACTGGGACCAAATATAGTCTTTCTAGAGTAAAATGTGCTCTATGATATTTACCACGTAAAAAAACAGCGAGCACCGCCCCTGGTCGTCATGGTAATGAGAGCGGTGCAAAATAAAGTGATGTCTGCCACGTTTCAGGAGTGTACTTTACTTTTCCTACTCTATTCTCAAGGTAAATGAAAAGCATGCTACTTTAATTTTAGCTATTTAAAAAGCAAACACATAATTCAAAAATAAAATAAAATAAAGAGAATTACAATGTTTACAAATGCAAATAAAAAAGATGAAAGTAAAAATGCATTATTATGAAACAAAATCTTCTTCAGGATTAATTACTGTAACAACCTTGCGTCACATCTGGAAAAACAAAAACAAAATAATAATAACAAGAGTAATAACTATACTACTCTACTACTACTACTAATAATATTAATGATAATAATAATAATAACAACAACAACAATAACAAATGAAAATGAAAAAAAACACATTAAAAAGTTAAATAACACATGAAAATAAAACTCTTAAAACCTAATGAAATAATATTTATTAACGGATCAATTTTTGTTACATACAGTCTTGTGTCAGATCTGGGAAAATCATACAAATAAATAAAAAAAATCTAAATTCTAATAAAAATTACATAAATTAATTAATTAGTATAAATTCCCCAAAAGTTGGGACACCATACAAATAGTGAATAAAAACTGAATGTAATTATGTGGAAGTGCCAAATTTGAATATTTTGTTCAGAATAGAACATAAATGACAGGTCATGAGTTTAAACTGAGAAAATGTAAACTTGTAAACTTGAGAAACTTGTCTCCTCGATCCCCACACGTTTGCAGACTGTTGTAAGAAGAAAAGGGGATGCCTCACATTGGTGAAAATGGCCTTGTCCCAACTTTTTGGAGATTTGTTGACACCATGGAATTTAAAATAAACATAGTTTTCCCTTAAAATGATATATTTTTTCAGTTTAAACTTTTGACCTGTTCTCTATCTTCTATTCTGAATAAAATATTACGATTTGGCAAAATTGCATTCAGTTTTTATTCACAATTTGTATAGTGTCCCAACTTTTTGGGAATTGGGTTTGTATGTATATATATATATATATATATATATATACATATATATACATATATATACATATATATATTATATATTTATAATGAAATATATTATATATATATATATATATATATGCTAAGCATCTATTCTCTGAACCTTGCATCACATTAGGAAAAATTATACAAACCACTACAATAAAAAACTCAAATGTAACTAAATACAATAAATAAGTAAAGAAAATAAAAGTAGGTTTCTAAAAGAAGTTTATTTTGCTCTGTGACCACATTCGTATTGCTGCTGAAATGAACGGAATGTACTTTTCATCCCCCAGCCCAGCTCCATTCTTTCTAGGAAACATCATTCTATTGATTGCAAAGCCGTTGGGGAGCGCTGGTCTGTAAACAGAGACGCGCTCAATAAGGGGAGATGGAGGGATGCGTGTGTGCGTTTGTGTGCGAGGGAGGGTGGGGTGTGGTTGGGGGGGGGGGGGGGTTAGTCTTATTTGTGAGTCTTGCCGTCATTTATCAGTTTTATTGCTTCCTTGTCTTATTGTTGGCCGCCGTCACCCCTCACCTGCCAACCCCCCCCCCCCCGCACATGCAAGACCTCAAGCTGGGCCCATCAAAGCCAGTTAGGCAGACCGCGGCGCAATTAAAAGAGCGCCGCCCAGGGTGAGGCGATGACATGTGTGACTTTTTTCCAGTGACTGATGATGAATACGGAGCGACGGGCTGGACGGACGCATGGGGGCACGGTCATGGATTTATCCCCCCCGAACTCCAATGTGTACAGTCCTATGTTTGACTTACCTGCGTTCCCGACGGCCTTATTTTAAGTGAGGCTGCGTGCGTACCCCTCGCCACCACCCCAAACCCTTCCTTTATCGCCACTTGACAGTTTAACGGAGCAATACAATGGATGGCTTCTCTAAAGTGTTTCCATGGTTATTTTCTTCCTCTTCTTTACCTTTGATAAAGTCAATCTGTTTGCTCACTGCCTTCCTGCCAAGCTCATTCGTCACCCACAGAATAACTTCTCGCTATCCTATCACCTTTTCCTTTCTTTTTTTTGCCGACTGGTGTTAGACTGATGTTATGACTGTTTTCAATACAGCCGGGAGGTTGTTTTTTTCCAATAAAGGGTTGGGGCTACTCCATCTCCATCCTGGTTGTGTGTTTTCAGCCCTGTTGTCACCACAAAAGTCAGTGACATTTGAAAAAAGGTCACTTAAGCTGCTTTTCCACCAACAAGCCCAGGATCTTTGAGTTCTGGGTGAAGGAAGTTCTTGGTTGTAAAAGTTCCGCAGGTAATTTGGAATTGTGTTTCCACAGCGTCTTAGAGTTCTTGGTAATTTATTCAAATGAGTTTGATGACGTTTGAGTTTAATGAGCCCAGCCGCTGTAAAAACAACACCCACAAATTTGACCAACCAAAAAGCCTTGGTCAGTGCAGGCCGCCCTCTCAAAGTCCCAGCCTGGCTCAGCAAGACCCTGCTGCTGAGATAGTACTCCTGGGGAATTTAATTACCCCGGAAATTGTTGTTGGTGGAAAAACGCACAAACTGAATTTTACCAAAAGTTCTCCAAAAGTTCTGGCGGTGGAAAAGCCCCTTTAGTATGGCAAATGGGCTTTTAATAGCTTGTATACAAACACTTGAGTATCTGGAGGAACGGATCATTTCACATCCAAGAAAATCTTTTATGAGTTGCCTATATCTGAAAATGTGTCTTTGAGTGAGTCGTTCCGAAATTTGACACACTGTGACGCATCAGTAGGGATTATTAACATATTAAATGTAGACAGTTAAGATGAGAGATCATTGTCAAGTGCCCACAGACTGTCGCGTCAAAGCCAAAAAGTAAGCAGAGGTGCAGTGTTAAGCCCCACATACTCAAAGTTCTACTAAGTTGTCTACGTGAAACCAGGGGGTATTTGTGTTTAGCCATGTGTCTGTGACATGCACGGATCCACACACAAATTGACAAAGTGGAATTCGGTGACTTGGTGACAACGTTCTTATTTAGATGATAAATCAAAAATAACACATAATGCATAAAAATGCTTTAAAAAAATCATTCTATAAATGCACAAAATCTAATAAAATACAAAAATCCCACAAATAATAACAAAAGGAAATAAATACAAATAAAACAAATACAACATCAAATACAGTAAACCAAAACTCTCAACAGTGGACTGCATTAAAGCAAAGTACAAAAATGGATCTCAATCCAAAATCGATGCCATTCCCGCGACCCGTGTATAGTGAGGCCTTGGTTTTTTCCCAAAGATACATCAACAATCTTAAAGCGTGATTTTGATTAATTGGAAGGCGAAAGTGCTGGCTGGCAAAATTGATCCAAACGCCAACAAGCGCACAATCAGGGACACTCGCGTGCCGTATCGATCGGCACTGCATCACAAGCAACACAGACCTTAAGGTCAAAGACACATTCTTGACACTGACCTGCAAGACAAACTGTTCTGTTAGGAGGTCACTCGGGATGTCTCGAATTCAACAGACACCAATAGACGTCAAATTAGATTCAGTAAGAATGCTGTCCAGTAAAATCAGCCTCTATAAAGATATTAATACTCAATTTTGATACGATTTGAGAGATATTCTCTTACCAAGAACTCGCTCATTTGATTGTATCTGTTTTAATATGACAATAAAGTGCCTTTTAGATCTTCCCATTTCGCCCCGTGAAGTTGAGATTTTTCGCATTTATTATATTCAGTAAATGTTATGCTGGTAGAAATGCTTATTGGTAAGCTTCTAGAAAAAAAAATGCATGTACAAACACACTGCAAAATTATATGAGCTTGATGACAGGGTGGACCCCCATGTTTGCATTTAATGACCCTTCACATGATTCAGTAGCTGTTAAACAATTATGTTTTACAAATTTTATTTAATATTTTAGAAATTTTAAATATATTATTTAAATATATTTTTAAATATATACTTTAATTTCTGAATGATCTTCATATCAATTGGTATGACAGAGTTTTTGTTTCCAGACCAATACTAGTACTGTACAAGCATTCACTCTGAGAAGTCACCAATAACGAGTGCCAATACCTCTGGTACTTTTGATATATAAAATTTCATTAAACACAATAACAAAAAATGTTAATGAACAATTTCTTTCTGATACACATGATGATTTGCCGATGTGTCAAACTGCTGCAGTATAGCGCCACCTACTTCCGAGGAGGACTTACTCAATTGTACATTTATTTTTCCTTAAGCATCAGTGTTACTGGCAGGCTCCATGTGACCACAATACCTTGCCCATCCCGGCATAAAATAATGGAAATTATTAAGACTTAACGTTGAACTGGTGTGTGTGCAAATTTTTGGCCATTTACAATAAGATTTTCATTATTCTGCTCAATTTTCATGACGACTGAGTGGTTCTGATGAGGACACCAAAGGCACTTTATGGTGATGCTGACTCAGCCCTAATATTTTGACTAGTGCGCCTTAACATGCATGAAACTGTCGGAAAAAGCAAATAAAGTCGTCCACAGAGAACATGACACTCATTTAAAAACTCCAGATGGCACATTTGAATAGATTCTCTTTGAAAGATTATCAATCAATGGGGCATAAAAAAACAACAAAAAAAACGCCTGTTAATTAATTCCACTTCCCCCCCACCCCCCAAAAAGTGGCTATAAGGCACATATTTAAAAAGCAGCAGGCGGCCGGCATGATGGCGAAGATTGATGGTCGCGAGGTCGACCGGCCCGTTGGCCCGATGTCCCTGACACGTCATAATGCGAGTTTAGGGCCAATGATGCTAATAATACATCTTGGTGACACATTGTGATTACCGTTGCAATATGTCACGGCAAAGTATATGTGCTTACTGGGCGGATTCACCAATGTAAAAAGCCTTTGGCTCGTTCCAAAGGAAAGTTTAATTTGAAAAGTACTTCTTCAAGGAATGCGTGATTCACTTTCTGCAGCATGGCAACCAGCTTTTAACCAGCTATTAACAGTAAAACAGAAATAACACAATGTTTGAAGATAAGCAAATAAATTAGACCTGTTATGACAAACAACAAAGGCGGTTGGAACATGAGGGAAGGCATCTGATTGGCTGGAAAAAACAACCATTGTTTAATCTTTCACATGTTTACAGAAATCTGACCTATTTTACCAAAAGTTCACTTTTGAAGAAAGTTACTTTGAACATTTATTACATTTTAAAAAAATAAAATCAAACTGCATATAAATGAATTCACAATTGAAAATAGAATATTTTTTTAAAGTTAAAAACAAAAATATTGGATTTCAGAATTTAAAAAAAAGAAAAAAGAAAATAGAATTCAAAATCGAAACAAAAATCTTTTAAAAACTGAGATGAAAAAAATCTAAATCAAATCTGAATCACAAAACAAAACTAAATCTAAATAAAAAGCAAAAAGCAAAATCAAAGTTGAAGATTTAAAAAATTGAATAAAAAAATAAAAACAAAAAACAAAAATTAGAACCAAAATTAACATCCATCCATCATTTACTGATTGTCCGGGGTCGGGTCGTGGGGGCAGCAGCTTTAGCGGGGAAGCCCAGACTTCCCTCTCCCCAGCCACTTCAACCAGCTCCTCCGACAGGATCCCAAGATGCTTCCAGGCCAGCCGAGAGACATAGTCTCTCCAGCGTGTCCAGGGTCGTCCTCGGGGCCTCTCGTTGGTGGGACATGCCCGGAACACCTCTCAAGAGAGGCTTCCAGGAGGCATCCGAACCAGATGCCCGAGCCACCTCAACTGGTTCCTCTCAATGCGGAGGAGTAGCAGCTCGACACTGAGTCCCACCCGGATGACAGAGCTTCTCACCTTATCTCTAAGGGAGAGCCCGGACACCCTGCGGAGAAAAACACCTGTCAATCTCACGCTCCCTCCTACCCTCACTCGTGAACAAGACCCCAAGATACTTGAACTTCTCCACTTGGGGCAGGATCTCCTCCGCAACCCGGAGAGGGCACTCCACCCTTTTCCGACTGAGGACCATGGTCTCGGATTTGGAGTTGCTGACCTTCATCCCAACCGCTTCACACTCAGCTGCGAATCACTCCTGTGAGAGTTGAAGATCATGGCTTGAAGAAGCCAACAGCACCACATCATCTGCAAAAAGCAGAGATGCAATGTTAAGGCCACCAACCCGGACGCCCTCAACGCATCAGCGTTGAAATTCTTTGCATAACAGTTGTGAACAGAATTGGTGACACAGGGCAACCTTGGCGGAGTCCAACTCTCACTGGAAACAAATTTGACTTACTGCCGGCAATGCGGACCAAACTCTGACATCGGTCGTACAGGGATCGAACAGCCCGTATCAGGGGGCTCGGTACCCCGTACTCCCGAAGCACCCTCCACAGGACTCCCCGAGGGACACGGTCAAACGCCTTCCCCAAGTCCACAAAGCAAATGTGGACTGGTTGGGCGAACTCCCAAACACCCTTGAGGATCCTGCCGAGGGTGTAGAGCTGGTCCACTGTTCCACGGCCGGGACAAAAACCACACTGCTCCTCCTGAATCAGAGATTCGACTTCCTGACGGACCCTTCTCTCCAGCACCCCTGAATAGACCTTACCAGGGAGGCTGAGTAGTGTGAAACCTCTATAGGGGGACCACCACCCCAGTCTGCCAATCCAGAGGCACTGTCTCCAATGTCCACATGATGTTGTAGAGGCGTGTCAACCACGGTCAACGGTCAACCCCCAAAACATCCAGAGTCTTTAGGAACTCCGGGCGGATCTCATCCACCCCCGGAGCCTTTCCACCGAGGAGCTTTCCAACCACCTCAGTGACTTCGACCCCCGAGATAGGGGAGCCCACCTCAGAGTCCCCAGACCCAGCTCCCTCAAAGGAAGACATGTCGGTGGAATTGAGAAGGTCTTAGAAGTATTCTCCCCACCGATTCACGACGTGCCGAGTCAAGGTCAGTAGCACCCCATCTCCACTATACGCAGCGTTAATGGTGCACTGCTTTTATCTTCTGAGACGCCGGTAGGTGGACCAGAATTTCTTCGAAGCCGTCCGGAAGTTGTTTTCCATGGGCACACCAAACTCCTCCCATGTCCGAGTTTTTGCCTCAGCGACCGCCAAAGCTGCAGTCCGCTTGGCCTGCCTCCGGAGTCCCACAGGCCAAAAAGGCCCGATAGGACTCCTTTTTCAGCTTGACGGCATCCCTTACCGCTGGTGTCAACCAGCGGGTTCGAGGATTGCCACCACGAAAGGCACCAACCACCTTACGTGTTTCTCCCAATCACGCCCCACCAAGTCTCACTGTCATTGCCCACGTGAGCGTTGAAATCCCCCAGCAGAACAAGGGAGTCCCCAGAGGGAGCGCTTTCCAGCACACCCTCCAAGGACTCAAAAAAGGGTGGGTACTCTGAGCTGCTGTTCAATGCATAGCACAAACAACAGTCAGGACCCATTCCCCCACCCGAAGGCGGAGGGAGGCTACCCTCTCGTCCACCGGAGAAAACCCCAACGTACAGGCGCCTAGCCGGGGGCCAATAAGTATGCTCACACCTGCTCTGCGTCTGTACGTTGTCTTCACCGTAGGAAAATCCTGAGTGGAAGAGAGTCCAATCCCTCTCGAGAGGATTGGTACCAGAACCTAAGCTGTGTGTGGAGGAGAGTCTGACTATATCTAGTCAGAACTTCTCGGCCTCACACACTAGCTTGGGCTCCTTCCCTGCCAGAAAGGTGACATTCCATGTCCCCAGGGCTAGCTTCAGTAGCCGGGGGTCTGACCACCAAGGTCCCCGCCATTAGCTGCCGCCCAGCTCACTGCGCACCCAACCCGTTTGGCCCATCCCACAGGTGGTGAGCCCATGGGAAGGTGGTTCCATGTTGCCTTTTCAGGCTGTGCCCCAGGTTATAGGCCTGGCCACCAGACGCATGCCTTCGAGCCCCGCCTCCAGGCCTGGCTCCAAAGTGGGGCCCCGGTGACCCGCGTCCGGGCAAGGGAAACCGCGATCCTGGTCTGGTCCCTCACCTAGGACCTGTTTGGCATGGGTGACCCTACCAGGGGCATGAAGCCCCAGACAACATAGCCCCTAGGCTCATTGGGACCTACAAACCCCTCCACCACGATAAGCTGATGACTCATGGAGGAGACCAAAAAGCACCAAAATTAACAACAAAATCCAAATATTACATTAAACCCAAAATTGTTCAAATAAAGTGAAGAATTAAAATGACATTTCCTATGCCATGAATGTTTTTTAAATGCATAACATATGTTGCTGGCATCGGACCAAACCCTTGTACGTCCTAAGTCATCACTTTTCAGGAGACCCCAAAAATAAGAAATATTTGTTCAACCATTAACATTGCATTGTCAAAGTGAGCAAGCCATTTTCAACACTTGACATCGGTCAATGATTGCGGTGGATTCGTGTGGATAAACTGTTTGTTCTACTGCTCCCAATCAGTAATCTTGGGCCTCTAGTCATCTCTTGTGAGTGTTTTTCAATGCCAAAGTGTCTAATAAAGAAGTGGATCGGATCCCTCAGATAAGCGCCACCTGCGCACAAGCCCCCAGAATAAAATAACACACTCTTCCCTTCCATTCGCTTAAGTGTGTAATATCTGCAACACGTCCCTTTAGGCTCTCGCTCTTCTCATGCTGCAGCCTTTCCCTAATTGTTTTTACTTCTCAATTCACAGAGAGAGAGAGAGAGAGAGTTAGTGTGTGCGTGTGTGTTTGTGTGTGTGTGTGCCATTGGCCCTGCAAGTCATGCACTGCAGGCCAGTTCTCCTCCAGTCAGAAGCTGGCACATCATCAGGCACTGATCCATCCAGTGAAAGCTCCCGGGATGCTATGGCACCTGCGCAGATGGCAGACCTGGAAATATTCGCCTGCTCGGCGAGGGAGGTGAGAGGAGACAGGACGAGACAGCTAAAGGCAACCAGCACATTCACACACATTGTTAGAAGGGTGTACAACAAAACCATGAAATGGGGGGAAAAAAGTGCAAATGAGAGAATGAGTGATGGGAATGCAATTTATGTATTCTTAGCTCTTCTTTTCAGTTATTTAGTTTGATCTAGAGATGCACAAAAAAATCCAAAATCTGAGCCATAACACAGTGTGCTTCACAAATAGCCACACAGACAACTGTATGTGCTCTAAAAAGTTGAAGCCAATAGAATTTCAATACACCCTGGATTGGTCGCTAGTCAATCAGGGCACAAACAAGCATTCACACCCCAATTCATACTTATATTGTAATATAATCTAACTCTTCTAGACCACTTTTTTACTTGTCAACTTTTACACACTCAGTCATGAACAGCAGGTCATTTAAAAAAAAAAAGCTGTCTATTTTTTACACTCTTTTTCCATGTGTCCTCCTTAAATGTCTCAATATGCTGCACAGCTGTGAGATTCTCTAATGTTTCTCACAGGAAGCATTAATCAGCGTGACTTTCTTTAAAAAGCGCACATTGGAGCTCAGCCAACCTTTTACGTGTCTTGGTGAGTGATTACAAAGGATTTACTGTATATTTAATGTTATGTTCCCATAAAGCCTTATTCTTCAATTACAAGAACATTTTAACAACTGTATCAATGTGAAACATCATTTAAACACATCCTACAAGTCCTCGCTGACAAATGAATTCATGTAGTAGCACTTAATGTACATTGTTACTAGTGTTGAAGTCAAGACCACACCAAACAAGACTAAGACATTATCAAGACAAGACCAATACTATAAATATCAAAATAAAATAAAAAAAAGGACAAAAGGACTTTTGAATTGACTACTTTTACAGAATCTTTCTTTAACATTATCCTTAGTGAGTTTTAATTAAAAATTAAATATGTTTTAACGTTTGTATACTGTACTCTATTTACATGTTATAATGTACAGTATATGTATGTAGGTATAATATACGTATGTATGTAGATTACATAGTTATTCTGATTACATGTCACTTGACGTCTTTCTTTTCTTTTCAGAGAGAGCTCAGTATTGTTCATTCGGTAATCTTACGATTCGACATCATTGCTCTCTCTCTTTTTTTCCTTTCCCCCCCTCTTTTTCTTTTTTTTGTATGTGCGGGAATATGTGCATGTGCGGGTGTGTACGTGCGTGCAAATGTGTACTCATCAATTCACTTAAAACCTATTAAAAATCCCATATCGTTCACCTAAACCGAATACTTCAGAATCAAGTTAGAGTTGTGAGGTTGTCAGGAGACCCGAGGAAGGATCAAAGAAAAGTGAAATCCAGCACCGACCAGACATCACCTACTACCCACTGGGTTACCAACCAGAATCTTTCACCAACCCCAGAAACATCTAAATTCCAACAAATTAGGGAGACCTCAAGAGACCAAAGGAAAGACTGAGGAAAGGAAGGAAGGACAGACGAAGCAGAGCTAGATCCACAGACATCAGCCTCCACCGATTAAACGACCAGAGGAAGAAGCAGATTGTGTTTGAATTTCGATAGATGCTAGTGTGGTCGATCTGGCATGCATGAAAACCTCCACCAAAGAGGGGAGCCGTCGACCCCGGCCAGGACAGACCAAGCACAACCCCCCATGGCCCCCCAGGCCGCGGCAGCGCCATGGCACAACCCCCGGGCCCCGCAGGGGCCACCGGCTGGAGAGCAAACCCAGGAGCCAGGAGCGCCCCCCACCCCAACATGGCCCGCGCCCGAAACCCAACGCAGCAGAACGGGGAACGGCAGGCCCGATCAATCCCTGAAGTGCACATAAACGTGATTGGCACATAGGACGAGAGAGTGACATGTTCTTTTTACCACTATGTGAGACGTCGTTGTTGGTCTGGACAAGTGGAATAAAGCAGCAGTTATCAAGCACGTCATATAATGGATGAACTAACTTTTACACAACACAAAACAAGACAAGTGTTGCAAATCTGACAATACTAAAAAGTCTCTACAGTAACTTAAGTCTGCTAGAGAATGTTGAGGAAAAGTCGACGGACAGATGAAATGACACCATCGGGTCCGTAAGCAATGATACAGCAGCTATTGACGTGATATCCCGTATAAGACACTCCAAGTGTTCTCCTGGACTAAGAAGGTGAGTAGAATGAAAGTCCACCCGCCCCCAGGCTCCACCTCCACCCTCACACTGTTATTGCTCCCGCGACTCCTTGACAGCACCGTGATTCATTTCCTCCCCGCCTGAAAGACGGGAAATGAATGGAAAACGGTGCATTCCGTCAGATGTTAAACGGTTGAAGGGGCAGCTCGGGAGAGTCGCTTCAGCTGAGAAAAGGTGCGTACATGCAGGTTGACTTCACAAGAATGTCAAGTCAGATGACATTCGTAACATTATATATATATATATATATATATATATTAGAGCTGTCAAACGATTAAACTTTTTAAACAGATTAATCACATCTTAGAATTTTGATTAATCACAATTAATTGCTTTTTATCACCAATTTTTCTCCACCAAATTTGAAGAGCACTGGTTATGTGTTATTTCTTTTGACATTTAATGTTATGAGGACGTCTTCAACATTTTTTGATCCACTGCACACGCTCATCCTCCTTTTTCTAATCAATTAATTACTTGCATAATTTAAAATGGAAAAAAAAATGACCCCAATATTTTTGACATGAACAAATATTCTAAATGTGATACGCAGACATTTATTAAATGCTTTACTTTAATGCACGTAATTATGTTTATTGCTAAAACACAACCTGTGCTACCTAAAGGATAATCTATGGTAAAAATGAATAGTGTGATTAATCTGCATTAATTCCTGATTAATACCATAATATTTTGTAATTAATTAATTAACCAATTAATGCATTGACTTTGACAGCACTAATGTATATATATATATATATATATATATATATATATATATATATATATATAGTTTAATTAATTATGAGTTCATTAAACTCAATATATTCTTTTGAAATAAGGAATGCCAAATTAATCAAAAGTGAATATATTAAGTTTAATGAACTGAATTAAGTGAATCCAAAATTAATCCAAAGTGAATATATTAAGTTTAATTAATTAATTAAACTTAATATAGGCTAGAGTTACCTCTTTTTTTCTGGTTTCAGTTACCTCCCTTTCTGAAACGGAAAATGCAGAGTTTCCCACATTTCAGTGTTAACAAGACTCAGGGTTCTCACTAAACCTATTCTGTGAAATGAACCCCAGTAGTGAAGCCTTTAAATAAAAAAACTAAACAAAACATCCATCCAGTTGAAATGATGCCGTGTAGTATGCTGATGCAGGACTCGCCATTTTCATACAGTTTTCAAGAAAATTAATACTGTAAATGTTTGTAATATTGTGACAAAATTTGTTTTCAAGTTTTAGCTTCTTTCTCCTCTTTTTTTGGGGGGCGGGGGGGGGGGGGGGGGGCACAGTGCCTCAATATGGGATGCAGATTCTTTTAAATTTGTTTTTTGTTGTTGTTTTTTGCCTGTTTTAAAGATGACTTGACTTGTTTGGAGTCATTGTTGATACACTAAATCTGACTAACGTCACAATAGCATCTTGACTTACGAGTGACCAAACTTAGGAGATATTCATTATGCAAGGTGTCCGTTTTGCTTTAACTTGTGAGCAAGCAGTTTGGCATATCAAAAAAAGCTTTAATCTGTCAATTGCCACTACCAGTTGAAATGTACTGTCAAACTAAACATCAAATACAGGAAATGACACGTTGTGAATTTAAAACATACACATCTCTTTGCATGTCCATTAGTCGAATGCTAACACACAAGCAAAATGCCATAGATGAGCAACAAATGCGGCTTATAGCAACAGATATTCAACCACAAACGGTAGCAACACATGTAGACAGACAATATAACACTCAAAGGCAGCTCACAGACTCACTTTTGTTATTAAAACTCATCTTTGTTTTTGTCAATGACTGTATTACACTGCCCCCTGGTGGCCAAGGCATGGACACCAGAAGGAGCGCAAAGGCTGGAAAAGATTAATAGCATTTTAATAAATGACAGTGGGGAAAGATGATTGAAAATACAAAGGTTTTACGCTACGAGGCTGGTTACAGAACAAATTAAAATCGCAAATCAAGGTGCCACAGAAGGGTAATATTTTGCTCACTCATAAGGAGTATATGCTTGATAGTTTTGATCAAATGTAAACATACTTTGTAAAGGCAAAAGCAAGTTAGAAAGTACTTCTGACTCTACGGGATAATGCCAAATAAGCATGAAGTTTATGCAACTTATGTCTCCGTACATTTTCATTAGGATTAGCATCAGGTGCACTACCAGCATGATTGTGATACATTAAGACAAGCGTGGTCCCACCTGTGGTGGGACTCCATAATGATGACATCATGGTTGGTTGGTTTGGTTCGGCCCATGAGGTCATCTCTCCACAGGTGACACTCCAGTTTTTTGATGCTATTGGTCTAACTGCCAGAAGTGCACCCCACCTCCCCCCCACCCGCTGTGCCATGGACTGCTCCAGACGTGAAGAAGTTCTACAAAAAACAAAGCTCGGGACCACACACTGTGACAACACGGCTCCATTGGAGTTCGGATCAAGATATGGATTTGCGCACGAGTTTGCAGAATTTGGGAGAAAAATTGTCTTCTTATTGATTTATTCAAGCTTTGTGTGCACGATATATTCAAATGTGAAATAAACCAACATTGTATTGTTTGTTACATCTTGGTTTTGAAAAAAAGTCTGACGTCGTGTATAAATCAATACAAACTTTTTTCTTTTTCTTTGCTCTTACGGCTTTATTTTTTTTACTTTTCTCACACTTATTACAACACTCAAAAATATTAAACTTTGTAAAGAAATCATTTTATCCTTGTAAGACTAATTAAAAAAATATATATATACTGTATATATATATATATATACAACTTTATTCTAGTAAGATGACTACTTTTATATTTGATATACTTTTTTCTTTCCTTAAGAATAATATCCTCCATGGTTCCAGTTGGACCTTGTTAGAATGTGTAATTCCACTTAATCTGCAGTGACGCCGGGGAGGGAGCAAGTGAGCGCCGCGTCCTGCGCGACACAACATCAGACGACTCTCCAGGATCGCGAGCGTCCATGTTTGTGACGCTGGGGGATTACACGTGAGCCCGTTTTGAGCCAGCCTGCTGCCAGCTCGAGCTCGGCCCCGACGCTCCACTTGTGGCGGGGTGCTGAATTAAACATTTGCACGCGTGCCATCCTCAATCTGTGTCCCCTCAAACCTTCCAAGAATATGCAATTAGTTTTACAGCGCTCCTCTGAACACACACGCACGCACACGTGGCCAAAACGGGGATTAATGTGTGCGGACAAAGTGGCCCGCATGACGGAAGGCGAATTATGACGGCGGGAATCACATTTTCAGAACCCTGAAAACATAGCGACTTGTGGCGACCTCATGAGAGCTGAGATCTGTCACCCAGTCGGTGGAGTCAAGCCCCGGACCCCCGCTGCTAAACCATATGGGTGAGGGAGATTTTTTCACGGGCGTCAATGTTTGGCAGCGAGCGCCAACCTGATTCCGCTGCTGGTTTCTCATTATCGAGGAATAAATAGAACAAGACAACACAAGAGTGGCCCTGTTGTGTCATCGTCGTCCTGACTTCTGGGCTGGGCAGATGGTACCAAATCGTGAAAGACGACATTTGAAACATTTGAGATGCAGCACTAAACACAAAAGGAAAGAAAACAATTGGTAGGAATGGACCAACAGTGGATATAAAAAGTTGAAACAGTCCTGTTCAAATGCCAAGTTTTTGAAACCAGGATAGATCATTTCAAAACATTTTACATCATTAATGTGACCTATAAATATATTAAAAATATTTTGTCATAACATTTACTTCACTGTTTTTGTGTCTGTGTTCCTGCCACTTTTTCTTTTCTCGGCCGAAAAGGGCAGTGAATACTTCTGCCTCTTTAGTTGCCTAGTAAACTGCGTAGTTAGTGTGACAGGAATATGTCATATCTTTTAATTGGGGTTCAAGACACACACTCCAAATCCAAACGGTGTAAATAAATTAATATATAAAAACATAAGTGATTTAATTGATTTTTGTGTGCATTTCAATAATAATAATAATAATAATAATAATAATAATGCATCAGATTTATATAGCATTTCTCTAGACACTCAAAAATGCTTTACAATGGAATGGATACATTATTCATGCACCCACACATTCACACTGTGGTGGCGGTAAGCTACTTAAGTAGCCACAGCTGCCTTGGGGCAGGCTGACGGAAGCGCGGCTGCCAGTATGCGCCTGCGGCCCCTCCGACCATCACCAAACATTGGTACCTTCCATACACCAGTGTGAGTAGCACTGGAGGCAATGTGTGTGAAGTGCGTTGCTCATAACCGACCAGGGAAATGTGCCTTGAGGCTGAGTCAGAATATCTCGGCTCAAATAAAGAATATTACTACTGCATTGTACGTATGAAATGTTGACGGTCAATGCAAATCACACAAGTTTGTTGCAGCTCTTCGTCTTCAATTGACAAGCCGGGAACGAGCACAATTTGGCTGGCTCCGTCCATGGCCGTAGCTAGTCATTTGGAGGCCAAAGGCAAACACAGAGCCCCCCCTGGCCCCCTATACTGTAATAAGTTAAGAACGTTTCATCTTCCTTCCTCTATACTGATGGACAGCAATACCAAAACAAATACATTTAAAATGAAACCTGGAAGCTCTTGCATGATATTAATTGGCATTTTCTTCCATTTTAGTTCTGTTACTTTTTGCAATATCATTAGTAGTTAGTGTGCCTGGAATAATAAGGACAAAATGGTGTCCCATGAATTCTTCCCGGTAGCAGAAAACAGACTTGTGTTGTTGTATGTTATTCTATTTCACGTCACAAAATCCTATGCACTGTTTGCTGTCTGTGTGGTGTCTGCAGTCGCCCACGCTACCAGGAACAAGAGATGTCAGGCCTCCTGCAAAGGTGGTGGTCTACTGGCAAGGACAGAGGGTGGCGCGGCGAGTTGGGGGGCAGCGGCTGCTCAAATAGAGAGGCTGCCTGCAAATATAGCACAGCGGCTCACAAGCTTCCCTTTCCATTAAATAGCCATGCACTTCCAAGCGCCTGGCTTTATTGCGCCGCTGCTTCGGGAGCGTGAGCCCAGGAGACTCTTCACCGTTATTAGCAGCTCACAGTACATAATCCCACCACAGATTCTTGTCCATCTTCGGAGCAGAGAGGGTGAGGGAGGCTGGTGTTGGGGTGGGGTGGTCTCGTTGAGAACGGGCATGCAAAGAGTCCAAAAGAGAGCATTATACAGTATAGCCTCAATGACCGACGCCAGATGGTGGCCCCGTGGCCGCCGTGTCCCGCATGTTGGACACTGTGCCAGTTGCCCTCCTCCGGCATTCCTTTTGGAGGGGCGATGAAGATATCTCCCCAAAGCCTCGGCCTCATTCCGCGTCCGATACTCTCAGGTGCTTCCAGAGACGAGCCGGGAAGCCAAAACAACCCCTGCGTTTTTCCTCTTCCATCTTCCATCCTCATATGCATAAATGTCCCTTTGATTCATCATACATAAGGTTAAGATGTGAGTCATTGCGAGCACAGCAGACCGGCGATTCATTGTTATTCATGTACACAGTGCAAACATGCACAAAAAGAAAAATAGCTTCACTAAGAGCAAAAACTCAAATCAAGCAATTGTACACCTTTACCACCGGAATATGAATACATTCGGTCTTTTACGCTCAGTTCAATTAAGACAAGTAGGAAAGCGTGTGGTGTGCATTTTTGTCCTCACCAAATTTCCTCAAGTTTGTGCTTCAGTACAGTTTTAGTTCCCTTTTTAAAGTGCCTTAAGAGAGCATTTCGCTATAGTGAACATGAGAGGGCTTCAGTATTCTAGTAGTAAAATACATCACAGGATGGTAGGTGGTGTTTTGTAGTGTGCGAGTGTTTCAATGGTGAGTGTGAACATTTCAAAATGTGTGTGTGAGAGCTGAGAGCATTTTCAGTTTCAGTTCCAAGTGGTTGTTTGCAAGTCGAATTTGTTTGTAAATCGAATCACTTTACATTTTGTTTCAAAATTAAATGTTATCATTTTTTTAAAATAAAGGATATCCTTTATTAAAAAAAAATGATAACATTTAATTTTGAAACAAAATGTAATGTGATTTTGATTATATACTTTATATATACTTTATATACTGTACATAAAATTAAAAAAAACATACATTCAATTACATCATTCATCCATCATCCATTATCTGAACCACTTTTTCGCACAGTACATTAAGTTTTTACACTGTACAATGCAATAAAAACAAAATAAACACGCTTAACTGTACATAGATGGTGGAGGAGTTATTGAGTTGAGTTCATGTGAGAAGTGGAATGCATTACGTATTGAGTGTAACGGTCTCAGGAAACTATGTTTTCCGACTGTCTTTGAAGTGCACGTAATTGGTGCGTATGACGATTCAAGATGGCGACCGCCGAGTCAGATTGAATTGATTTTGAAGCTGAAAAGATATCGTACATTTCATTTACTACGTCGATAAAGAAGACAAGGCGACTGAGGGCTGCTTTTCATGAATATCCTCCACGAGACCCTCTAAAATGTACTCACAGTGTGGCGCCAATGTCGAGTGCATGAAGAGTGCGTGTGCCGTGGTTGGCCACCGGCCGTGGCTTCGGGCTGTGCCGTTCATCGGCGGAAAGAGAGGCAGTTGAAATGCGCAAATGGCGCGGTGCTGCTTGACGGTGTTGTGGCAAAGATCGGCACTACACTACAATACTGTACCATAATGTATGATGTGGCGCGCACTTAAATATTAAATTGCACACAAAATACAGCTTTTATGGACATCAGTCAGCCTTTTTGCATATCTGCGAATGTTTATAACTCGGATGTTCGTAACTAGAGGACTACCTGTATAAAAATATAAATGATGGTGATATTTATTTTTATTTTGACTTCATGAGCATACTTGGTATTGGAGTAATCCAAAAGTAATCCAAAGTCATCATTACATTACTTTGATATTATGGTAGTTGGATTACATTACTTACTATATTTTTTAGCAGGTAACTTAAAAGTAACCCTCCCAACCCTGTGATCTTATTTTTGGGGCTCATACCTGGATGATCTTCTAAATATAAAATTCCACTAGGATGAGGAAACTTGCAAAATTTAACAAGTTCTTCATCATGAACAAGCCTTCAAAAGGCAATCTATGTGGCCTCAAACAAATTTATGTAGGGTGTTTTATAGTGCAATATAATGCTTCTCCTTGTCTAAAGGTGTGGTAAATCAGTAAACCCAGTCTGAAAAAGATTTGAGAGTTTGGATTAAAATTTGAAGCCACACTCACCTCCTTACTAATGGCCTCCCCGTATGTGTTTCTAACCGGAGCGACCCCAGGGAGCAGGGAGGGTGCGCCGAGGTGTCACAACGTGTTGCTATCGTGCGGCCCGGCATGCTAATTTCCCCGCTATGCATTGATATGCTGTGAGTGACTGAAACAATAAAGAGCCGGGACAATGTGCATGTAGTGCTGCCGGAGTTCCTAATTGTTGCTGATGGGAGGGCGTCGTCAACGTGCGGGTGACAAAGCGCACAGCCAAATAAACGGGAAAGGAGGGAATGTTTCAAATTGTGCCACGTGGCGAGCGGGATTGAAACGGTGAAAACGAAGCGGATCTTGTAAACGCGGCGGCCCCGTCGGTGTCACGAGATGACATCAATCTGCGGCGGGGCGCTGGTGCCAGGTGTTTGTGTTGTTGCGTATAGACAGCTATGTAAATAAAAGGGTAAATAATAGACACTGTGGGAGCTCATCAAAAGCGAGGCCAAAAGATCTCAATCACTCCCTGCTGGCTTGTTGCGGATCGGGCCATGAATCTCAACCTCTATGATATTGGAGGAGAAAAATAAACTGCTATCAAATGGATGTGTATAAGCAAATGTGTTTACTGTGTATTAATATTTAATCTTATTCTGAACAGTCGGCTTCAGTTATGACAATAATACAGTTTCTGAAAGATATACTGTATTTTTGGTGTGCGTGTAGCCTCTTTCCGTCTAATCTCTATATGCACAATTAGTGAATTTAATCTTTTTTAACCAGGTGCAAATCATAATGACAATTCTTCATTAATGTGCACACCAGATACTGTATATGGCACTGGAGTTCAGTTAATATTTGTATTACACGTTTGCTACAATAAAGTATAAACCTTATATTCTTTAATGTTTTGGGAATAATTTACTTAGTGCGCTGGATGCAAATTTATTTATTTAAAAAAAAAAATTGTAAACTGGAAAGGCATGTTCGATACCACTTTTTTACATACTGATACCAATACGAGTGCTAAACTCTTGAGAAGTCACTCATACTGAAACCAAGTACGAAACCACTAGTACTGTACTTTTGATACATAAAATATATTTAAAAAAAAAAAGAAGATAATTTTAAAGAAAGACCTGTATAACCCCTATTAAAATTGCAAGAAATTATTGGCAATTTTCTATTCTTCTAATTTCTAATATCTAGCTCCTGTTCGTAAGTTGGCCACAAGAGGGCAGGCGATACTGGTACCAGCCGTGATCACTAGTACCAGTACCTTGAAATAAGGACAGTAATTGGCCTGATACCGATACCTGGTATCGGTACTTGCCCATCCCTAAAACTGGGCTTGACGGGCACAAACCATCATGCCCTGAATTCTGCGTAGCAACAATATAAGTGAGAATGCAAACAAATTATATGCATCTTTAACGGTAGTGCATCTGTTAACATTAGCAAAACTAATACAGAATGATTTGAACATGACATGTTATTATTCCCAAATAGAAAACTCTGTCATGTAAAATTATATATTTAATACAGAGTTGCGACTCATTTGGGAAATCTTATTTTTTCATTTCATTGATTTTCTTAGTGGCTGTCAAACTTTGTGTTGACTTGCTATCTTCTTTCTCTGTGTGTTGATATGACTGTTTGATCTTATTAGGAACAAATGATGTTGACTTACCGAAAAAAACTGAATACTTGTAGTATAGCTGTAAAGATGCCACGGTCTTCAAACAGGCGAGCCGTCAGGATCGCCGCCATCCCATAATTAGACACACAATGCTTGTCACAGGCTCATCTGCTGCCGCCCTGTGTGTCAGAGGATGAAGATACCATCTTAATATCCTTCAGAGAAATGCCTCATTATCATCGTTAGCGAGCGGCAAGTTATTATCATTCTCATCAGCCTATGAGAAAGAAGCAAGAGCGAGCCTCAGAACAACAGCACGGCTCACGCAATGTGTCTGTGTGACATAAACACGTTTCAGCTTGATCGCTGTGTGATTAGAGGCCGCCGATGGCACAAAATACAGCGTGTCAAACCATCAAGCCTTCACACTTGCCTGACAGCTCTCGCTCCTTTCACTCTGTCACACAGAAACCTGTAATCTTGCCCACGTGGGGACTTGTGTGCTAAGCATCCACTGCAAATCAAAGTCTTCTGACCCAATCAATCTCCATTTGACACCCTCATAAAGAAAAACGTTATTTTTCCTCTTTCCTATAAACTTTATAAACTAAATATTTGGTAGAAAATTCAATGAGAAGATCCAGTTAACCACATAAATTAACTCTCTAAATTTAATTTATTTTAAATTCCCATGAGAAATTAGTTGAAAATGGTTCAAAAAGCAAATGGAGGAAAGACAAAAATTCATGGGAAGAGCTCCTTGAAATAATTGCACATTAAATCATATTAAGGCTTGGGGAGTAACGGAATACATGTACCGCTGTTACGTAATCAGATTACAATTTCTTTTTTTTAGCTGTATTCCGTTACAGTTACAGGAAAAAAACATATAATCAGATTACAGGTACATTTATTAAAAATGGGGATTATTTTGAGGGATTACAAATCCTATGATGAGAGCGAGCGAGAAAGAGAGAGAGCAAGAGAGAGCGAGAGCGGGCAAGAAAGAGAGAGCAAGAGAGAGAGAGAGCGAGTAAGAAAGAGAGCGAGTAAGAAAGAGAGCAAGTGAGCGAGAGAGTGAGCGAGCGGGCGAGCGAGCAAGTAAGCGAGAGAGAGAGAAAAGAGAGAGAGCGTGTGAGAGAGAGAGAACGAATGAGCGAGCGAGTGGGCGAGCAAGCGAGAGAGAGAGACTTGTTGACATCGTGTCAGGCACGCGGCCTGTTTAAAAGGGTTCACGGACGAAAGGAGGAAATAAGTGGCCACCGGTATTTACGGTTTGGAACAAACTTGTCTTGCTGAAGGACCGATTTATCTTTAACAAAGGAAACGTTTCATCTGAGAGTCGATCCTGCGGCATGCTACGCTGAGCTTCTTGCTAGCTGCCGCTACAACACAATGTGAGTTACATCTTCTGAACAAATATCCCTCCCATCAATTCACCGGTGGCCATCAATCAATCAATCTATACTGTACATGCATGTTTGCCAATTATACAATGATTTTTGCTATTGGCTGGCTTCCCGGGTCCCTATCACCTGCAAATAACTGTATAGAAATATAAATTGTGGTGATATTTTTGTTTTATTTTGACTTCATGAGCATACTTTGTATTGGAGTAATCCAAAAGTAATAGTTACATTACTTTAATAGTATGGTACTTGGATTACGTTACTAACTACATTTTTTAGCAGGTAACTTGTAACTGTAACGGAATACATTTTAAAAGTAACCCTCACAAGCCTGATCATAATATTGAGGGGAGAAAAGTTAGATTCTTTTTCATTCAGCCCTACTTTTGACTAATTGTAACACCTTGTGCAAAATGCCACTAAATTCTCAAGAGTAGGCTGCTCTTGCAGCAGTACCTCATCCCCTCACGTGATCCCCTCTTGCACTCTGAAACGCCCCACTGCTGACTGCTGACACATTTGCAATTCAAATGAAGTAACGTTGGAGGGCTGAAGTTCGGGGGTTCGAACCCCAATCCAAACTCTGACATTTCCCCCTCCTTTCCCTGGCATACCCGGCGCACTTGGCAACAATTTCAATACTGGCGCTGCTCTGGGAATTGAACTGAATTTCAAGATAACGCTCAGACTGGTGGCGGCCATCTTTTGAATAAAGAGTGGTGTTACTAAGCGAGAGCAGGTACGCGCGGCAGCCACCAAAGGTTAATGAATGCTCAGCGAACGCCACACAGCCCCCGGTCCGCTTTGGCCCATCGTGTATTCAGTTTCCATGCCGCTTTGGCCCTGCTCATGATCTACTGTACTCTCCAGACGGTTTATTAATATTTCATAACGAACCCCTCCACACCGCCCGGCTGCAAGTCTAAACTTTTTAGCAGAACTTCAACGGTGACGGCAATCAGGCGCGCTGACATCACGCAAATGGCTTTTTTCCCCAATCAGGTGAAGAGTAGCCGGCATGTCAAGGTGAAAGACTTCTATAACCGTCACCTTGGCGTGACAGATATGGCCAATTAAAGGAGAGTGGTGAAAACGGTGTGAGCTTTCAAAGTGACCATTAGGAGCATCTGTGCTTGAGAAGGATCTGTATAAATCTGCTCAGAGGTGGGCTAGACTAAGTTTTGGTATTTGCTGGTGCAGTATGGCGCTTTAAAAAAACAAACAAACATGAAAAAAAATGGGCATTTTGCTTTTGCGAGAGAATACAAGCAGTCCTCCACATCAAGCCCAGGAGATGACATACCTGTGAATCGGGTACTTGGACACTGCCTTTCAACTGGATCGTATATATCCATATGTGGACTTGGTGGAGGTAATAATTTAACTAATTAGGCAAGCATTCCAACACAGCGTTAATACTACTCTCTCTCTCTCAGTCTGCGGTGAATATCAATTAGCCAATAATTTCCCAGCACATCCTCTCCACTCGCAGAACTTTTGTCACATCTCTTAGCGATTAAATGGGTCGATTTCTGTTCTCCGTGGGTGATTAATCCCACGGGGTTAGAGAGATTAGGAGAAAAAGAGAGTGGCTGCACAGAGAGAGGGAGGCATTCTTAATGGATTCACACAGAGAGCCTTCCATTCATGGGGCTAATGAGATTGGATTACAGGAGATGAAGAGAAAACACACAGACGGGGGTAGTGGGGGATTGGACAAAAAGGAAGCTTTAAAATGAGAAGTGACCCCTCACATGAGTCAGGGGCACACTACCGAGGGTTTGCTCTTACCGTGTTCTCTCCCACTGAGTGCGAGGTGTCATGCTGCTGAGCCTGTGTAGTGAGCGCACCATGACTGTGTAGTGACATCGCTTCGAGTGAAAGTAGAACGCTCCTATCTCAAAGCCACAGGTGGATGTATGTAGTGGTGGGACTGCCCGTGAGTCTCGTGCAACCTTGCGCCACGATGAGTCCACTTAAAGATAGCGAAGCAGTGAACCAAGTTTACTGGAAGGAAGGAATTTATTCTGAGGTTGTTTTAGGGGTGCAATGTACCTTTTACTGTGGTTTTGAGATTTAGTTTACCTCCAGATTTTAGTACAGTAAGGTAACGCAATTTAAAAAAAACATCAAACTGATTATATTTTGCATAAGATTGGACTCTCAGCTTTCATCAGAAAAAAAAAGTTTGTTTCTACCTTATTCCGTTCTTCAGTAATCAACAATAGAAAATGGTTACTTTCACCGAAATTCTCTCTTTTGAAACAAAAAACGGAGAAAAAGAGCTTTTTGTGAAACGATGTTATTTCATGCACTCTAGTGAATTGTACACTTCTTTTTGTCCATGAATGATGCCACAAACACCTAAATAGTGCTTTACTTCTGTAAAACGCTTTCACCAACAATGAAAAAGTGTTTTTTGATTGCAAAATACGTTTATTTCCATTCAACAGTGTAACAATTTGACAAAACAATTTGGCAAACTATTTACAAATGTGTGCAACTGTGGTACTAATTACAATTATGTGGATGTTTCAAATACAGTTTTTCCGTTTGTAACGCTCTCCTGCGTGCAAGGAGACGACAGGACGCGCACAACAGTTTACTTTCACTTTCACATTGGTCCGTTTTGCGTGCAAACGTTACACTTTCTTGACGGCCTTTTTTTCCGGGGAATAAAAAGCAAGTAGCAGACTGTACACACTTCCTCCGATGAATATGCATTGGACTCGGGGCACTCTCCGTCGTCCGATCGAACGTCCGCCTGTGCGTGCTCGGTTGCGCTCCGCGTTACGACACCGTCATAGCCGCCGCGTCAGCGGTTCCAATTTCGCCGTCAAGCTTGGATTCACCTTCATCATCATCGAGGATGATCACCGTCGTCATCAATGTACTATTTTAGCGTTGGTCGATGCCTTTCGTCTTGTAAGTGTAGAGCTGCTTGCAAACGCTCGCCATTGCCCGTTCCCTCCTCCATCTAGCTCCATCTAACGTCTTCTACTGCCGCGCCAATGCTTCTCAACCACGGAGTCACCACCCTCATCTTCATCATCGATGATGATCATCGTCGTCAACAATGTGCTTTTTCAGCGATGCTTTTGGTCTTTGAAAAAAACGTCTCGGGCGTGAGCTCCTCGCGACCGGCCGCCATTTTTCCTTTGTCTTCCATTCTCATCTCCTGCTCGACGCTCTAGCTCCGCCTCTACTGACGCCCACCCGATCTTGTCAAAAGAGAGTCATCGCTGCCCTCTAGGGGCCAAAAATAGTCATTAGGCTCAAAAAACCTGCTTAAAACTTTCAGGAGAGCTCCGCAAGCCTTCCCAGCACCCGTTTCAAAAAAAAAAAAAAAAAAAATGGGAGGACGTCTTTTAACGTCTTTGGCGCTCCTCCGTAGGTTTTTGCAGAACGTCATTTAACGTCTTTGGCAGTAAAAGAGTTAATAGCAGACTACCCCTTTTTCCTACGTCTTCCCAGTGAATGTGTTAGTTTGTATTTGTGTGTGCAGTGTTCCAGTGTTTGACCAAATTTCTCCCCTGAAAAACTACACACTTGGTCAGACGGAAAGGATTGACATATTTCAGTCGCCAATAGACCATAAAATATGTTCACACTACACACACGAGAATTGTCTTTAACACACGTGTAATGTGTGCATGAGAGCGATCACGGGGCTGATTTATTTAGTGGCTTGGCGTGCGCGTCTAACATGCCGCTGCATGAGAAGTGACAGGCCGTGAGGGCGGGGGTAACACGAGGAAGCAAACTCGGCCCCCGAGGTGCTGTGTCTCATCACAATGCAAACAAGTCGCACACACTGACCTCAACCTCATCTTGTCTGCTCCCGTCTGGACAGGATGTGCGCTCAATATCACGACGAATGTGTCAGCACACAACGGTGAACTAAGGCCTCCACAAATAGGTGCAATCATCATGCTGGAAATTGCACATCTATTCACGTGGACAGGTGCTGGAGGGAAAATTAATACAGACGGAACAAATTGTCTTGGTTTCTACTTTCTAGGCTGACCATGCAGACATTATTTTGTGGCATCCCACAGGGTAGTGTACTCAACCCCTTATCTACTCTATAAGACTGCCCACGTGTTTCACTGTACAATTATTATTATTTTTTAATGAAGTATGTATTCTTTATTTGTTTTCCAAAGCCAAAACTTCTGAGGGATAAATGTGAACGGGGATCAACTTGTGCGGACGTCTAAAAGAGCTGCTTAACGCTTTTTAAGACTTTCACCTTCATATGTAGTAAACATTTTGTTGGGGGCCATACTACACTACTCCGACTGCCGGACGACAATGATGAATGCCGAGGAAAAACACTAAAATGACGTTGCCACTGTTGTTCGGACCTGTCTTGCTTACCACCTGATTTTATTTTATTTTTGCCTTTATGTTTAAAAAATAATCTGTAGGGCAGATTATCTGAATTAAAGAAACAGTTTATAAGCGGGAAGGATATAATAATTGAAAGAATTGAGGTATAGCGAGTTTCGTTGGTTGTGCCCAAGAATTTCAGAGTAGAATTGCGATTGCTACACACACAAAAAAAGCAATACAAATGTACCCCTCAACAACTGTCAAAGACTTAAAACAACCAGATATGTCAGACAGGGCATATGGTGCTAAAGGATAGCTTGTTGAAACTGGAGAATGTCAGTGTCCGTTGCGTAGGACGATGTTTTGAGGGGGTAAAAAAACAACAACTTTACCTCTAGATCAGGTCGGCTCTTTTCCTAGTCTTTTTCAGCCCTCTACACTCAAGCCATCTCTTCAACTGAACATTAGTATGTTCTTCGACGTCTATACCAGTGAATTTGGCACCAGGGATATCATTCTCGGACAGAAATCGTAGACTTAGCGCAGTAGACATCTCGCTAGTAGACTGTTGACATGCGTCTAGCATGACTGGCCGGCCCAGTCTGACCTCCTCGCTAGACTCATGGATATTAATTAAGTGTGGTGACGTATATCTTGCGGTACCCCATTGGGCTTGTGCAAATTAGTGGGGGCGGAGTTTTGGTTAGAGACTAACTAGCCGTTTCAACACTGCAAATGCTCCAGTGTGCATTAACCAGAGGAGACTTTTTGGTGTGCAAACCAAGGATAATTTAGTATGTCACATTTTGATGTCACACATTAGAATTATGAGTGCTAATTATGGGGCAGCACATGGGATCTTTGTGTGGTCAAAGTGCACAATTACACACCAGCGCACACACAAAAAAAACATGGCACGCACATTTTGTAGTGCGCAGCGTCGTCTCCAGGCAGCGAGGCGCAAGTTTTCCCTCAACGGAGAAGCCATTAGTCAGAATGCTGGTGATTTATGGGATGTCTCCTTGCAGAATTTAAATGAAGTGCCATGCTGTTCTCACGGTGGGCGGGTGGGAGTTTACTGCTGCCCTTTGGGGCTGGTGGGGGGGGGGGGGGGGGGGCTCCCCTTTGTGCTCCACCTCTCGCTCTCGTCGGGGGACGCTCTTTTGGCTTCAGTCGCGTTGTCAGGTGGTCTGAGAGGATGAGGAAAGGAAGCAGGACAAGGTCAGCGGTTACTGTGCAGTTTCCGCATGCTCTCGCACACACACACACAAATGTAGACACACAAACTGTATGTTTCACATGCACATAAACACGATTTCAGCGTAAATACTTTGCTCCCTGTAATTGTTTTCTAGCATTAATAATAAATTTGCCAAACAAAAAGACTAATCACGCCATGGTCTCATTATTCCCATATTCTGCACTCCACGATTAATGACTCTCATATCAATGATGTTGTTGCACTGTAGTTTCTCTTCCCTCAAGACTGTTTGATATATAATGAGCTGCCAGGACGTCCTGCGGCGTGAGAGTCAGCTCTCCTATAGTAAATCCCCACTGCAGTTGAAGGGGCAAATGGGGCAGTGCCCAATGAGATTCAGCTTGGTTTCGCTTTAAAAAATAAGGAGAATAGTTTAATATAATAATTTGCGTACAACACGCCCTTAGAGACCACAGTTTTTGTTGTTGTTGTCTTTGCCTTGATGCAGTGTCTGTGCATGTGCCTGATGCACATTCACTCCCACACAATTGTTTGTAACTTCATGCAGCTTCAAAGTGCCGCTAACGAACAAAGTAAAATGAAGAACCCCAAGCATAAGACGAGGGTTTTTCTTGGCAACCATCTTTGTTATCTTTACATCTGTATGTGATAGTTTTAGTCCAGTTGTAGTGGATGAAAAAGTCACGTCAAGTTTATTTATACAGCCCTTAATCACAAAAGAGTCTCAAAGGGCTTCACACGCCCACAGTTGACAAATATTAACGACATCCCCTGATCTAACCACAAGGAAAAACTTTGAGAAAAAAAAACACACAAAAAACATCAGGGGGAAAAATAAACCTTGAGAAGGGCAAATGTGGAAATCAAAAATGTTTATGTAAAGAAGAACAAGAATCTCGAAATGGGAGACAGACTTGTCTATAGCACCGGAACCTGACTTTTGGATTCAAGTTTGTGAAAACGCATTTAAAATGACAAAACACACAAATTTACAACTTATCCAATATAAAATTATTCACAGAACATACATTACTCAATATATGATGAAGAAAATGGGACTCTCAGACTCCGACATTTGTCTCCAATGCTTACAAAACACTACAGACACTTATGTTCATGCTTTATGGTTATGTACTCCGGTTAAGTATTTCTGGACTAAAGTCTTAGAATAACTTTCCGCTATCTTGGACTGTAGGATACCTTTATCTCCAAACTTGTGTTTGCTAGGTGACCTAACAACAACTGACTTACCACATAAACAATTTCAATCTACACTTGTAGCCCTTACTATCGCTAAAAAACTGGAAAAATAAACAAACTCTGAATATCGACCAATGGTCTAACCTCCTCATAAATCACATTTTAATGGAAAAAATATCTGCCTCAAATAAAAACCAAATATCAAAATTTATAGAAACATGGTCTACGTATATAGAATTTTTTAACCTAATTCTGGTTACTTAATTCTGTCTGTTAGTGAGAGCCACTACATCGTGATAACTTACATTGATGTTTCTGCATTTGGCAATTTATTATTATATTATATTATTAGTATGGGATTTTTTTTTTAATGGGCTTTAGGTGAACTGATGAATACACACACGCACGCACGCACACGCACGCACATGCACATGCTCACCCACATACAAAAAAATATATATATATACAGTATATATATATATATATATATATATGTGTGTGTGTATATGTATATATATTTAAAAAAAGGAGAGCAATGATGATGTCAAATCGAATGAACAATACTGAGCTCTAAAAAAGAAAAAAAAATGTAAAGAAGAGCTTGCTTCCAGAAAGAACCTGAGCGATTGCTAAACCTCACTCACAACATTGTGAAGATTGCAATCAATGCTTTGGTGGTAGGTTAGTAACACATGAATTGAAGTTTTGTTTTTTAAGCAGGTGTTTCTCCTCATTTTCAATTTAATGGAGATGAAAAATAGCAGATCAGTGCTCGTCTCAACTACAAAGTAAAAATTAGAGAAGTCAATTTATGAGAATTCATTTTAACTCAGTAACTAAGTCTTTTCAGACTTAAATGGTATCCAGAGTAGGTGTTATTTCACACAGTTTATTACCTAGATCAACAGTGTTACATTAGCTCCCTCTTGCACCAGCACGTCTCTAGTTTGAGAAACAAGTCCTTACAATGACAAAAAAATGGGCATTCCGTCAATAACAAACGCCTATTTTGTTGAAGATTGACGGGAAACTTCCAAAAATTGACAAAGTAAGCATTGACGGAAGGGGGTTTCTGTCATTGTAATCGTCAATCCGTCAATTTCAGTGATGGAATGACGATTGGCGGAACATTGACAGATGCCCATGTCCTTTGACTCACCGCAGATAACTACCACTTCTTTCCTGGGACTGTGCAAGAGACAGTCTGATTAATAAAATGTTACAAACAATGCAAATCCACTGAGTATTTTTAATAAATAGACAAGTGTCTATCAAGCTGTTGGGAATAAAATCAAACTGTGTTGCAATCATGTTATGCAATAGACATGCTGCAAATTACCACCACCTGCATGTAGTTGTGTCACATTGCGAGACCGTAGCAAGTGTGATTAGAGTGACAGTCACTTTAAAGATATGAGCAGACTCTTATAAATCATTACCTTTAACATCATGACAACTACGGAAGATGGCTGGGAGGTAAATGTTTCTTGTCACAGTCATGGTTTTACTAAGTGAAATGCATCAAGTCAAAAACGTGTACACAATCTTGCTAACACGTGTAATGCAGTTTGTCTAATTGGAGTTGCCGTAGCGTGATGTCATTGGCCAGCAGAGATGTTGAGTAAGGCCTGGATGCAAAGCACAGTTCGAGGCGTGCCGCAACGTCGGGTGAACCTAAACATTTGACTCCGCCCACACGGATTTTCGACCTCGAAGCGCCTTCTTCTTTCTTTCTTTGTTGTTAAATTTAACCATAACCTTAACCCTACCACATCACGATTACAGTATTTTTTGAACACTTTATTGAACAACGAAAATTAAAAACTGACAAAAACCCAAATACTAACCTCAACTGTCCAGGGATGCTGGGGACATGTAGTACTGCACTTCGGCCTCTTCCTCAAACCATTGTCCCCCCCCCCCGCTGACTGAGGGTTGAGTGTTTGTAATTTTCGATGCTCCATAATGTCTTTAAAAAAAGAAAGAAATTTACGTCATAAAACGGCACATCATTAAATCTGCTAATTTTGTTGGGAAAAAAATTGTTTAAACCATTTTGAAACATCCATGTGAGCGGAGTCAAACGTTTAGGTCCATCCAACGCGGAGGAATGCCTTGAACTGCACTCTGCATCCAGGGCTACTTGGAGATGTTCGCCCAGAGGAGAAATGATTTGCATTTACGAGCTAATAGCCAATCAGTCGTCTCCATTTTACACACTGCAATCGATGGCATATCAATGTCTACAAAGCACATTGACTCCTACCTCACAATTATAAATCCTGCATTTTACTTAGATATGTTCCTGCCTGTATTTTTAATATGTTTGGAATTTTATTTCATGAAACCATGTAATTGGTCTCACAAACAATGACTTTGGAAGCATGTTATGCAGTGTGCTGTTTTACAACTACTGTGGTGTCAGTAATAACCAACGCATGGAGTTCCATGCAAGCCTGACATTAAGGTTAGGTTTGTAAAAAAAAAGTGGGCATTCCGTCAATATTGACGTAAGGTCCGTCAGTCCATCAATGATGGATGCCATGGTGGACACCCATTTTACTGAGGGAATGAAGGGTTGACGATTACAATGCCGTTCGGTTTGAAATATTGACGGATTGATGATGACGGAAGGGTGTCCTAACTTGACGATTGTCGAATGACTGTTGCTCAAAATTCATTGACGCGCCCAACTCTGTCAATTAGTTGTGTTAAAGTTGAAAACCGTCGTTACATTGGCCCTTCATTGACGGATAACCACCTTTCGGCGAGAGCTTCCGCATTTTTACCGAGTACTTTGCGCGAAGACTCGAAAAAACTACAGGGATTTAGTAGACAGTCCTTCTCAGTTTGTGTATATTTTTCGAGGCTTGGCTTCATAAAGCACACGCCGAAAAGTGGTTATATGTCAGTGACATGCCAATGTTGCATTAAATGTATCTATAATGTCTAACATGTCATGAGGCTGACTAGCTCAGTGGTTTGGTTCGCCAAGTTTGGTAACTTTGGTACTGTGGAGCATATCTTGAGTTAATTCTCAAATTCTGTAGTTTTAACTTAACTCTGCTTAGTGAGTTAAAAATGTACTCTTTCCCAGTGTGAAATATTGTCACTATTTTAAAAGTGCTGATTTACTTGGGGAAAGTGTGGAGCTACAGTATATAAACTCAGAAAAAGTGTTTATATAAATATTAACTATGTGGGAGTCACTTCCTCTATGAGCTTTTTGCTGTGTAGTCTTGATGGAAAATCCTGAGTCTGGCCAGTCCGAGATTGAGACAACATCGCGGCATTTAAGAGCCGAGAATGAGACAAGAACAGCATCATCCAAATGTGGCCTCAAGACCGCTGTAAAAGTTAGTTCAACACAAGACCAAACATTCCACCGTAACTCTACTTACTCCCTAATCCATGCTTAACTCCATGTGTTTAGCTGTTTGACTACACTAACTCAAATTCTGCCTAGCAAGCACTGACGGAAAAAAAGCTTGGTCTCCGGTTGGTCTCACTACAATTTTGAGCGAGCTACTACATGCTTTCAAAACCAGATTTTCCAATCTAGAACGCCACAGAAATAATTTGGTTCATTAGTTCACTGAAATGGATGTGGTTCAACATGTGACCACAAAGAGCTTTGACATTTTCTAAAACCTTGTCGCCACTAAGCGTGAAAAGAGCTTTGCAATTATTACCTCACATATTTTGCGTGTTAACAATAACAAAGCTGCAAGGCGATGCATTCAGTACTTGTGCCTCATTCACAGTTTACAAAACACAACAGCTCTCAGTGTGAAACGACTGGTGAGAAATACTGAAATATCTAAAACATTTTTCACGACACTAAAGCAACCACTTGAACCCACCACACAATGCATACTGTTTCCAACCTACTTAAGTTTTACAAGCACAAAGATTCCACAAGCTACTGTATGTCACTCTTCATCTCCAACTTTAGAGAAGACGTCTGTTCTACACAGATTGCTTCAGTTGTAAAGTATCCCTTTGTGGTTTGCGTTTGCTGGCAGTGACACGGTGGGGAGAGGGAATGTGGGGGCATGTGCCAGACTCCAGCTGAGCTTGTGACAGGATGCCGCACCAGCACAGACCTCTATGGGTCACTCAACAAGAAGTGAATGAAAGAGAGGAACAAAAGTGCCACTTCACATGCTGCTGGTGGTGTAAAAACATCACTGCAAACACACTATGGTGTTTTTCTTTACCATGTAATGGTCTCTATGGTAACACAACTCAAGCCACAATTTTACCCTAGCCAAGCTTGTGTTTAGTCCCAACGTCCTTGATTTACAGCAATATCCCAATAATTTGAAAATGTTTGAAAATATTTACACTCTAGTTTTTAGTTAAATAGTCCCCCCTATTTTCTTGTCTCTTTCAACCATTTTTATTATTAAGTCATTAAATACAAATATTTATCTTGGTCACTATATCACTTGACAAAAACTGTTGCTGAAATGTATATGAGAAAATAAAGCTAATTAGAGATGTCCTGATCCTGTTCATGTGATCGGAAATCGGACCTAATCCCAATATTGTCATGCAGTTGATTGGGGTGGGGGGCTTGGGGCAGTGGGGTTGGGGAGTCTGGGGTGGGTTTCCTTTTATTACATTATGAAAAATAAAATATTTATGTATTTATTTTATTTCTAAAGACTAAAAAGTATTTTAAAAAATCCAGAGGTATACAGATATCGCCTGAAAAAAGAAAACACTCGATAAACTTAAACATATTGAAATAATCCATCACAGTCAATACTTAGGCTTCGGTCAATTTAAAAATATTCAATCAGTTTAACCTGAAAGTTTTACTTTCTGGTAATGTTAATTATTGTTTATTATTAGTAGAAAAAAAAAATAATAATAAAAAAATCATCCATTAATATAAAATATAAAGTTCATTTGGAAGGAACAAAGTAATATTTTTTACACAATTTGAACTAAAAAATAAAAGATTAAAGGAATGACAGCTGTTGTATACTTTTTTCAGTGCACAGATAACACAGCCCTAAAGAGTGAAAGCATGCTATGCCAAATCACCCAAAAAAGAAGATTTTGATTTTAATGAAAGTTGCTGTACTTGTTGATAACCATCTCACAACACTGAATCTGAAATTTTAGGTTAATAAGAGCCATCGTTTGGGAGCTACGGCCTGCCGAATTTTGAAATTTTCGGCAAAAACGGTCGTGGCCACCTACCTTCCTTTGAACACATATCAATTAGTGCAAGGGTCAGCAATCTTTCCTGTCAAAATAGCCATTTTAGGCCAAATAAATAACCCCAAAATTTTCTGGAGCCGCAAAACATTTGAAGATTGCGATGAAGGAAACAGTGTGTTAATCAAATGTACTGAAGGCCCAAGGGTTAATTAGATCTGCACTACAACACACAAATATGCAGCATCCAGTACTTTGGCATTTATTTTGTTCTACCTTTTGTATTTTTGGTGTGTGTAATTTTTGAATGAATTTTTAGACTTTTCTACCTTTTTCAAAAATTTCTGACATTTCAGGCAATTTTATAGGCATATTATGGTCCCTCTACTTCCTTTTTTTGGGGAAATTTTATGGCTATTGTGATTTTTATTTTTTTGGGCGAAGTTATGGATATGGGGGTGGCGGGGGGCACTTTAGAAAAAAATATCAAATAAGAAATGTTGAGAACACGTTAACTCCACACTGTAGGGTCGGAGATTCGAACCACAGGGGCATCATGCTCCTGAAACATTTACTGTAGTGTCGAATGAAAAACAAATGAAAAGCATTGACGTTGTCGCGGCACTAAAGAAATGAACAATGGGGTCACAAAAGCCCGAGAGTCATAAACCCAACAGCGTTAAAATGAGTTAAATCCAGTGAGTTCAAGTGCAAAGTAGTAAAGTAGGCTACAGTGGGTGCAAAAGAGAATTCATACATACATTACAGCACTAATAGAGAGTACTGATAATTGTGTTGTGAGGCGTACAAACAATAACTGCAGCAAATCATGAATCACATGCAAGCAGAAGTGTGACCTTTCCTCGCGGCGGGGCGGGAAAATGGAGAGGGGCGCGAGCTAAGGAAGAGAGAGAAGCCACGTGGAGCGTTTAGTGAGGAGATGAGTTTGGGGCTCCGGCTGTGACCGATACCGCAGTGCTGGCCCAGGTAGAAAGGTCACGCCGTCATTTGGACGGCGGCGAGTGGAGAAGAATCGAGGGAGCGGGAGGGCCAACAGGCGCCGCGGGCGAGGCAGATGGCGACAACGCGCGCATGAATCACGCGCGGATGCTCGACGCGTTGCATTTATGCCGATACCTGGATCAGCGATTTCCTCCTCGCTGCAAGGGTTAAAGAGCGACTTCGCCCGAGGCCTTTTTGCTGCTCAGTTGAGGGGAAAAGATGACATGAAGGCTAGCCTGGACACACATTCGCTTCTCGCTACACTAAGTCATGAATATTACAAGTGTTTGTATTCACAGCTTACGGCGCTAAACAGCTTAAAATATCATGACACGACAATAACACAAAATGAAGGAGGATAGCTTGGGTCATATTTGGCATTGTTAATAACAACCTCCATCATTTTGGTTGCTAATACAACCTAAAATGTGGTAGTGTGTCCAAACTGGTGTTAGCCATGCTAGTTAGCTAGTGACAGTCCCTTGAAATACGGAATCGTTCCGTATTTATAATTATAAGTACGCGTCTCGTATTGAGTTGTCAAGGGACGTACTTTATCCCGTTATACCGTGAGAGTCAAAAATAGTCCGTAAAATGTCGATGGAATTAATGAATAACAGTGACCTTTATGTGAGAATTTAGGGTAAAGTTCCAAGGACCTCCTGCTCTGTGACCAATGAGCTGACAGCACATTCATTCACGTGTATGACAAGAATCCGCTCATCTTATTGGTCAACGTAATGTTGTTTGCGGAAGTACATATTAGACAATCCGATCGACAGCGCAGTAGCAGTACTCCTCCGAATAAAGGCAGAAACAATTGTAAAAATACCGAGAAGACTGGGATGCAAAACACATGGGTCGAGAAAGTGTGAGAAAATATCTATCAAGCGCACTGTACTGTCTGCTGGTGCACTTTTACCATAGCCCCGATGGTGGACTGACAGGCCTCAAGCAACACAATTCCAGTGGTGCAGTCGTGCAGGACACATGCGTAATACTGTATAACGCACAACTAAACTTGGGGAGCCCCAGAAAAATTGTTGTCAACCAGGCAATGCCAGCGATAGATATGGTATATAAAGAATGATTCTTTAACCCCCTGATCAAGGTTAATGAGGGAATGTGCAATGAATATCTGTGTTGTATGGAAAACATAGTAGATTGACAAGTACGTTAAATAGATAATACATAAAAATAACCATTGATGAATAACACACATAGCCTTACATTTATTACAATTAAAACAGATTTGTATAATTTGTCCTGTACATGCAGTTGATATACGACACTAACTATAAATATATACAGTAAAAATAGTTAATCTAATTTCCCGTAGCAGACGTAGCCCATGTCTATAACATTGTATGCATGGTTTGAGCTATAACTCAGCTGACTGTGCTCTAAAGTTGACTCTCTGAACACTGGAATGACGATGATGAAATATAAACGGGAAAAATAGGCAAATATATATAAATAGTCTCCACATAATGTGGCATTAAGCTTTTCATAAGTTACAGGTTGAATGTTCTGCTTATTATTTATTGTTTAAGGGATACTTGACTCATTGAGCCATTTTCAGCAGGAAATAGTTAATATTTTGTCCAGAATGAATTTGATAACTTCATTATTTTTCATGTACAATAAATACCTTTGAAAATATTTTTTTCCACTTACTGTCTACGGAAGATGGCATCACCTGTGCTCCGGAAACAGGTAACGACCAATCATGGCTCAGTTTGCTGACCAAACCCAGAAAACAGGTGAGGCATGATTAGTCATTAACTACTTCCTCAGCTCAGGTGATGTCATCTTCAGTCGACAACAAGTGGAAATAACAAAGTTAATAATAATAAAGTTATCACAGTTATTAAGTATCTCTTTAAGTTAAGTAGGAAAGGTTTCTGTTCGAGAGATATTTATTTTCATAAGTTCATTTTGTTAGTTTGTATTTAAGTAAATTTCTGGATAACAACTTTTACGTGTGTTCATGTCATTCAAAAATATGAAAAAATTGTTGCACCAACAAAAAAAAAGCTTTAAAAAAAATCATGCCAGCAAGGTTGAAGCAATCAGGTTGGCTGTCGTTGTCGATGAGGAGTCCCTTATTTATTTTTCAAGGAGTTGGCAACCCTAGTTCCATTCATTTGGCTAATTGTAGACATGCCAACACTCGTAGCTGGTTGCAAATGTTTATTTCAACACAGCACTATAGTCAAATATAAACGTTACCTTGAATTTGTCAACGAGTGATGGATGATGCTCTTATAAATGTGAGATCCTACCTGCAATAATAGTAGTTGTGGGGAAAAAACAATATATACCTGGGGGTATTGTTGCATGGACTGTTTCTTTGTGTTGCTTCTCCGTGTGTTAAAAGGAGCAGTTGTTAGTTAATGATAATTTTCGTTAGCCTGTCAATAGTGTGTAGCATTAGGCTACATGTTAGCATTAAGTAATTTCCGTTACACAGATTATAGGTTTTGTCAAAAATTTGGGGGTTTAAATACGCAATGTTGAATTCTCTTTTGTTTTATATGTCATTCGTGCAGTCAATTTGAACTGGGAGTGTCAAATAAACATCTTGAAGTAAGCATGCTTTGCGAATTATTTGGAGAACTGTGCGAGTGAGAACGTTTGGTGGTGAGCGCAGGCCACAAGTTTTGTGTGACTTCTGAGGTCTCCGCCCCACCCCCAAAGAAAAATTGGGGTAGCCTACTCATCAGCAGCCTTGAGGCAGAAGCACAAGTAATGGCCTACATAAGAACACAAAAAGCACCAGGAGGGCAGCAGAACGGAATAAACCGACTGACAATCTTATCTCCCTGGCAGCTGCCAGCAATTGTACAAACCATTCAGGGGCTGCCAGGTGAACAAAGTTCTTTCCCTTCATCTAAATTGAACTGTAAATTCCATCTTCAATGGACTGGACGAGCTCTGCGAGGGATGTCTTTATGTCTCCTTGCTAAACTGCAACACAGTCACATGACTTTTTGTAAACAAGGCAGATGTCACACTTGATGGACACGTGGATGCAGACTACACCGCTTCAGGGCATCTGTGTATCAATGTGAGTGTGTGGGTGTGTGCGTGCTTGTGTGTGTGGGTAAGTCATGTCCTTCACTGTTTCAGCACCTTTTACCTGGATGTTGTGTGCATTATAGTGCAAGTCAGCAAAAATCCCTGAGGCAGAACGAGCATAAGGCAAATGCATATTAATTTTCTCAGCATGCAAACGGAACACACACTACTTGTGCAAAGGGATTGGGCCACTATTACCTTATTGACCCCAACCCCCGCACCCCCAAACAGTGGCATCTTGAGGTGTGAAAACAGTTTTTTTTTTTTTTTTCCCCCTATATGCTAAAACTACGATCTGGCAGAAGAATATTTTTTAAATGTTTTGGGGGGAAAATCCTCCATGGCCCCATCTAGTGTCTCTAAAAAAATAGCACTGTATTATAAAATATAGGTGTACAAAATAATACAAGAAAACATATCAGGTGTACTTATGCTGAAAATGGCACAGCTCATGTATTGGATCTTAAGGGTACCGAACTTAACAGTACGTGGTCATAGGTGCAAAAGCTCGCTTTGCTGATTTTCCTCCACATCCACAAAAGCATCTTCAACCTCATCTTCTGTTTTGACTTCCTGTGCGGTGCCCACTTTTGTGTTGCACCCCCTTGCATTTCTCGCCGCTTGTGTCCTCCCTCCCCCAGGTCTCCACAGCAGAGTGTTCTTGTGAAAGGAGCTCTTTGATAGGCAGCGGCCAGGAGCGACACAAGGGAAGCAATCAGAGTGTGGATGACTGTGCTCGCTTGTGATGTTGTTTTGCTTCTTTGACCCGCTAAACTTCTTTCTCTCTCTCTCTCTCTCTCTCTCTTTTTCTAAAAAAAAGAAGAGAATCCTTGAAGACTCTTCCACATGTTTTGTGCGTTTTGTCCCCAGTGCACCTTCTGAAACACATTTGTTCTGCCTCTGCCTGCTTCCTTTGTAACCACAGAGAACAACAGCATGCCAGGCCTTGATTTCCTGAGTTTTTTTAAAAATTGATTTTGTTTTTAATTCATTTCTTTCTCTCATCTAATCTCATTGTTTGATTTTTCATCACAGTCTGATTTGATGCTGTGTCTTCATGGTACACAAAGAAAAATTCTACTCATTTTTGGTTGCAGCCGTCCTTTACAACAAGTACAACAAATCTGTCGAACACATGGGAGGAAAAAAACTCTAAACATTCAGGATTTATTTGATTTAACCTAAACTTCTTTTGGTCAGTTTTATAACACAATCTTTAGAATAATTTGAAGTACTTTCCACAATTTGAAGCATAACAAAAAATGCAATAAATTATTTGCAATTATTACTATTGATTTTCAATGATAACTGTTGCAAGACAAAATCTCGAGGCACACCACCCATAGAAAAACTAAACTAAATTTAATTTTTTAACGCTTATATTATATCTATTGTATATCATTGAGCAACAAGTTCACATAACTTGGAAAAGTGCAAATAATATCTTAAAATCAAAAGTGCAAATATTCTTACAGGTGCATGCATCATGCACATTATAATCAAACTATATAAAATATATTGCCAATGCTAAGAAATATGCAGTGCTTAATTAAATAATCATAATAATAATAATGGCCAACATTGCTATAACTACTACTCCATTTTCTCAAAATCATCAGCTTCCTCTTGATCTCTCTGAAAAACATACTTTTGTACACTTTCAATTAAGAGAGTATTGTGATCCATCTTCATTTTATAATTCTACACATTAAAAGACATGTTTAATGATTGATTTATGTCAGAAAACTGTCCAACTCCATGCTTGCTACGTTCACATACAAATGTTATATAAGTGCGCACCGTTTCTCACTTTAATTTGTTCGGTGCTCCCGACAGACCTCGACTCCATCCCCTCCGTCCGTGTTTAGCACTCGTGAAATCAGAGAAATACGATTGTTGGCGCTATTAATTAAACTAGGCGTAATAGGCGAGTGTGTCGCTATGACTTACTGCCGGTATCTTGTCTTTATCGCTGTTATGGTGCTTGTGGAGTCTAGATGATAATGGTTCTTGCTGGAACAGAATTGTCAACAAATCGCTCCTAATGGTGGCGGCCATTTTGGGGCAAATCTCTACTGTTATTTTGGTTAATGTCACTCTTGGCAAAGGTGTCAAACTCGCAATTGAAGGCGTGGGATGCGGACTCTTTGCTAAAATGCTAAGGAAAGAAGACACGCCGGCACTTCGTGAAACACTTCCTTCGGCACTTCCAAGATAAAAGTAACTGCACAGTTTAGCTGTCAAGACACTTTTATTGTGACGAGGTCCGACAACAACAGTGCCTCGAACCGTGCGCAAATTCCATTTTTCAGAGCCAGTCACCGCACAATGTCTTGTTAAGCTTATGTCGAGCCTTGAAACTAATAAATGAATTGTAACGCAACATTTCATATACATTAACAATAACGGCGTTTCAAATATGGGGAGAATAATTAGTTATATTAGTCCGTTAATGAAAAAAGTTAAGAGTTAGTTTAACCGCCTTTATTCCCAACACTAGTTGTTACCAATCAGGAGGAATTGGACAATTTCCCACGAGTGTGCCGTGGCACAGTGGTTGAGAAACACGTTCTGTTCTGAATCATGTACTAAGATAGGAGCTCCAATAATTTTCTTGAGTGATTTTTTGTTTTTTAGTTCTTTTAATTTGATCAATAACCTTGATGACTTTGAACGCTATCCAACTGGTGGTTGGCAACCACCATTACTTGCGGCTAATGTCACCTTTTAGGGTTCGTGTGCTGATCTTGAAACAAACAGTCATTGAAGAAAAGAGCAAACAGAATTGGTTTGGCTCTCTGTGAGGTATAATGCATTCAACTCAGTATACACAGCAAAGTGAATATTTTATTTCCCTTTGGGGTACACTCCAAAATAAAATGAATAGATGTATTTGATGAGCTCAAATGGCTAGTGGAGTTCTGTTCTGTTCTGCCTGTGCTTGCTTTTTCACACATTCCAAAAACATGTAGGTTGCTAAATCATTTCCGTAATCACCATAGCACCCTGTTAAAAAAACACAGCTTTGACAATGTGCTTTCATCTTCACCGCAAGTCATGTTTGCTGGGTTCAATGTTGAGGTCACAGTTATCAATCGGGTTGTTTTTGGCCTCTTGTTTTGTCTTTTCAGGTGGAGCCAATCTCAAGGCTACTTTTGGAATGCAATCCTGGTCCCAGCCATCTGAGCTGAACTTATAAAAAAATAAGTTCAAATGACTCTTACATTGTTTTGTTTTATTGATTTTTTCCTTTCGGACACATTATTACAGGTTACATCGATCACATCAAATAATTTGCAACATTGACATCCAAAAGAAGGGCTAACGGTAACCCGTCCCCATAGATTCTTACTATACGCATCAGTCATATACATTGATTATGAAGGCCATTGATTCATTTCGTTATCAATCCCAGACTTAAGTCTGAATACTCCTCGCTCAGTTTATCTTGAGTAATGTCCGTGTATAAGATGAAGCTAGTACCAAACATTTGGAATTGGTAAATCGGTTCCCGGATGCCACCAACAGACCCACCCAACCAGGCGAGCAGCCAAGGCGAGCGCATGCTCGTTCACCAGTAGCGTCTTCGCTGACCTTGGATCAGATTTCAAACCAGAAGAGTAGATTTGCTTGCATTCTGCCCATCGCGTCCACAGCAATGTTCACTCGATTCTGGTCAGCTCAGCCACCGGCCCACCACTGTTGCCAGCATCCAAATGATGCTTAGATCTTGACACTCCTTAGCGCCCACCAAGGCCACCCACCAGCTGAGTAGACCCCGCCGTCTCCATCCCGGAACCGTGTCTAACAACCCATTGTAAATATTTACAGCAGATACATTGCAGCCACAATACAACCTTATAACGACAGACTTGCATGTTACATCAAATGTCCAAACAGAAATAGAGTCAGACAATGTTTACATTCTTACAGGAACAGCAATACAGGTGTATAAACAAGAGTTAACCTTGGCAGTGTCAGCATGTAATCACATTTTATTTACATTATTCAATTCATAACAGCTCCAGTTTTGGGTTAATTAGTAATATGTTACAATAATTTCATTTGGGTAAGACATAACCCACAATTAAATGATGTGAGTTACTGCAGTTATTATCTCTCAAACTCCGCCAATTCTTCCACTCTTTTCACGATCCGTATTTTCTTCTGAGAAAATGAGTCTTCTTTTGATTGAATGAAGATCCGACAGTCTCTTTGTCCATGTGTTCTCGATAAGTCCATTCTTTCTCAATTGTCGCGCCCTTCTGGCAATGTCAGCATTTTGTTTTGTGAGATTTTTATTGACTTAGACATGTTTACCTTTAAGCTTGTAGTGATCTCTCAAAAGAGCAATCTTTTTCTTCCTGTCAACAAATCTGATCAGAACTGCCGGTGGTCGTGTCCCCCCATTTGGAAGCAAAAAGCACATCTGAATGTGCGCTGGATCCACAATTAATCCCAAATCTCTGAGTCAAGTTGTTACTTGCTGTTCCACAGTCTCGTTCGCAGAAGCTTGGTCAGAATCTTGGGCAGCTCTCGCCGGAGGGCTGCGGCGTGGTTTAATCTGGATACCTGTAACTATCACATCGTTGATACGAAGATTCTGTTCCAAATCATCCACTTTCTGTTCCAAGGCGACAATGCATCAATCTTTTTCTTGTGTCTCTTTCTTCAACTGCTGAATTTCCTGTAGAATAGGCTCAATGCTCTTTATCGTATGCCAACTACGAGAGCCTCCTACCAGCCCGAACAGAGCAGGTTGTTGGGGTTCCTTGCAGGAATCGCCAATGGCTTAGGCTGAGTTCAATCTTCTGCGTGGAATCTTCTGGGCTTAGTTCACCACCAATTCAAAGCCTGGCCTGTGCGGAACAGGACCATCTTAATACTCTTTGTGTACACAATCAAAAAACTAAATCGTATAAATAACACCAATTGCATTATAAATAGAAAATAGTTCTAATCGATCATCAATATTGTACAATATAAATCTTTTAGACATGTCAATTCACTTATCAAAAACTATAATGAACTATATGAAAGTGCCAAAGTTGTACAAAATTAGCAATAGCAGTATTAAACTAATTTAATCCATAAAACCAATGTATTCTAATAAAGATGCATAAAACATACACAGTACAATTACATTCTAGTGTCAGAAACAACAGCTTCATTGACTAAAGTGTTGTTCAGTGTTCATATATTTCAACAATCAAAGCTGGCTAAAACACCATATGATATAATGCATAAAATAATCAGTAACAGTGAATAATCAATACCATCAATCGCTTCACTGATTATTTTATACAACCATTTAAGAAACATGCCAAAGCAATTGGAACCGGACCCATTTAAAACCATAGGAACGGCTAATAGTAAACATAACTCATCAACTCGACTTTTCTTAATGAACACGACAGTCAAACGACGCAGTCCGGCACTGGCAGTCGGCTCTACAAGTTAACCAGTTAGCATGTAAGTATTCAAACAAAAACAGTAATATTTAAGACGGAAACCTCATTAAAAAACCCACCTCAAACACCAACAAACTTTCACCTTGCGTTCCCTGGCTACTTCCGTACACCTGCCCACCAACGGCTCTTATTGGTAACATGTTGTCACATGACCGAACGCGGCAGAACGTACCACAGATTAGAGTCAAGAGTATACACCCTCACAACAGGCTGGATTTGGTACCCACGTTACTCTTTGGTACACCAGATTTCACAGGAAACAATTGAGTGAGGTTTCCATTTACAATGACACTGTACTTAAATTGATGGTAAAACAATACCAACCAATATTATGGAGACTGTTCCACAGCTATGAATCCGAGTGTGAATTGTTGTTTTTCTCTATGTCCCCTGTGTTTGGCTGGCGACAACTTTGGATAAACACCACCTCTTGCCAAAAGTCGGACAGGATAGGATAGGATAAATCTTACGCAGATGAGGGCCAGGACTATAGCGCAATCAATCAATCAATCAATCAATCAACCTGAGGAGCTTCTGCAATTTTTTTCTGGCAGTCTGCGACCAACCCAAAATGGCTGAATGTGGTTCCAATCCACCAGCTGAGAATCACCGCTATAGAGAATAGATGGCTGGATGGACAGACAGTCTTCTAATCATGTGTCAACAAGAATCATGACTTCAGGATTAAGCGCACAGCCAGCCGTTTCCTACCTACACGGTTGCCACCGAGTAGAAGGTGTCAAAATGGCAGGGCATGGATGTGAAACATTCAGAAACACCTAGTGGTGCCTAATGGGCCAAGATTGGAACTAGCCATTGCATCACAATTGCACCCTATGATGCTGTGAGACTTAAACAAAACAAAAATATTCTAAAATGTACTTTTATGAAATCAATGAAAAACTTGGTCTCTATATGCCTCTCCATTGTCTTTGCACTCCTCTTCGTCCTCATCTTTGTGTTTGTCCTCTTCCCTACCAGTGATCCCTTTGCTTGTGAGATTGCTGTTTGGGTCGCAGCTGATGTGACTGGCAGGTTTAGGCAGCAGGTGTTGGGAGCAAACAGCCACCACCACCGTAGCCACCCCCTCCTTGAACAAACCATGAAACCAATTTACGCCCTGTGTGCTTCCACATATAGGTAAACTCCTGCTCTGTTATGAGGACTAAAACAATAAGATAAATATGCATTGCAGGCCCACCTGCTGTGTGAGGGGTATTTGGAAGAGTGTGTTGGGGTGCGTTGTTTGCTCACTGATAGATTAGACACGGACCACTGCGAGCGCACAGTTTGGAAGTTTGGTCACGATGAAGACAAGTCGCACAAAGACAACTTCTTCCACTGATCTGTCTCAATCTGTCGCAAGGGTTCAGTCCAGCAGTCCAACGCCAGCCAGGAAAAGTCCACCGTGATACTTCGTCAGGAAAAAGCCAAGAGTGTGTATGTTTGTCCAACTTGTGATCACGCGGAAGCTGAGGCCAGAAAATGTCAAATGCGCTGACGTCAGCGTTAGAAATGCCAATTGTGATGCACAAAGCCTTGAGACACACCCCTTAATCGATTAATTCATCAATAAAAGCTTGGACTCGACTCCTGCCTTGTCCAGTTTGAACAATTGTATCCTTCCAATTTTGTAGGAAGAGTTGGCAGAAGAGCCTTTTCAGTTTGCAGAGCACAAAAGCAAGTTCCAGTAACACATGCTTGGATGAGTTTGATGTGGAAGAACATTTGCTTTAAAACAATCTATCAAACTACAATTAAAAGTTGGTTTATTCTTTATATCATTTTTAGTTGTATTGACATTTGGCACTATATGTTTTTATAAATTACAATATTCTATTGACCTTTTGCGCGTGACGTCACAGCCCTCATGGGAACGCCCCCTCCGGGACGCTGGACGACAAAAGAGCCACTTGCCTGTATTGTAGCCATTGAATCTCGTACAGCGTAAAGTCCTTTATCTAATTGATTATCTCATAAAATGGTCATATATTGCTGTGCGGTCGGTTGTACAGACAGACAAATGAGTAAACCAAATGTTGCTTTTTATCGCATACCTACTAATGAAGACAAAAGACGTCGACTGATAGCAGCAATCAACAGAAAGGACTGGCAGCCCTTACATTGATGTTTCTGCATTTGGCAATTTATTATTATATTATATTATTAGTATGGGATTTTTTTTAATAGGTTTTAGGTGAACTGATGAATACACACACGCTCGCACGCACGCACGCACACACACGCACATACAAAAAAAAAAATATATATATATATATATATATATACATTTTTTTATAAAAAATAAAAAAGGAGAGCAATGATGACATGTCAAATCGAATGAACAATACTGAGCTCTCCATAGAAAAAAAGAAAAGAAAGGACTGGCAGCCCACAAAGTATTCACGGATTTGCAGCGATCATTTTTTGCGAGGTTAGTAGATAAATGTTGTAATTAGTAGTAGATAAATGTTGTAATTAGTAGTAGATAAATGTTCATACATTTTACTAGTAAACAAAGATTGTAACAGAGGTGTCGAATTGCGTGTTTCAAATCACATTTACGAGCCAGATAGTTAGCGTCCACTCCAACTGCACGAACACACAGCTTAGTTTTAAAATGTACCTTCTTTAAACTTATTAAGTGCATTTGACTGTTTAATAATGGGGGATTTTGTCTTTGTGCTTGGAGTTTTTCACTCTGGAGTCATATTCATGAAATGATTGCATAGCTTGCCACTGCGATAGTCATTTGTTCCATGCTAGTAAACAAAGTAACACAACATCATCACAGCGTTTCAATATAGAACGGACTATTTAAAAATAAGTCAGTTAGCATGATAAACAAGTTTTACCTTTGCATTACGAGGTATATTGTCCCCCGGTGTGAGCGTAGCATCTCGTCCCAGAGACTCAGCCAGCGACAAGCTTTTGAATCAGCCGGTGTAAGGAGAAGAGACGGCATTGACTACATAATGATACAGGTCGTGCGCTGTCAATTTCGGCGATTTGATTAACTTGGTAAAAACAGCAGACAACAGAAGGTAAGGGGCTGTTTTCAAACTAGCAATCTCAACTTAATATCGCGCTCTATGAGTCCCGACTAAATGTGCAACTTCGACTGACAGGCAAACTTCGGTTGAAGTAATAGATTCCATGGTTCTACGGGCAATAACAACTTTTAATTTGTAAAATAGCAGTCGCTAAGTCACTCCGTGCTCCGGGTCACGTCCACTTCCACTCAACAATCATTTCCTTCCGCCGTCCGTCATAGGGCAGTCACGTGATCACGTGACGTCGGTGCAAATGGTCAATAGTGCTATTATCCCTATTGAAAAACAAATCCTTACTTTTTTATGTTGGTTTAAGGGATGCTGGAACAAACTAATAGTAGTTCCATCCATGTTAATCTGAAAAGGTGATTTGCGATACAAGAGTTTTGAGCGTGGTCATGGATTAAATTTCAACCCGCCGGTAACTTGTGATGGACAAGAATAATTCAATTTACAGGGTTTTAAAAATGTTACTGGGTGAATTTTCAAAACATTTTCAGTACAGTACATATTGTCAGAATACATTGTTTGTATGAAATGTACGCATTTCCACGTGTTTGGAATAAATTATCACATGACCAGAGCTGTTTACTTCCTGGTTGCACCTTGAGAAGAAGATGGCTTCCTTAACTCGTCCCAACATACATAAAACATACATTTTCACCTATGTGTCCATTTTTTATTATTATTATTGATTACTTGAAAGGGCTATCAATGACACCTGATTTTGATTTTCATATGTCTGGGAAAATGTTAGGATTATTAAACTGCTACTGTACATTTCAGACATAAAACAAGATTACAAATAGATAGACTTCTATTGTTTAATTAATGTGTTTGAGGTCAAACACGTGGGAAATGGAGTAAACCACTGTAAGCAGTATGAGGGAGTGGATGCAAGCAATGAGATGTTGACTTTACTTTTTATGCAAAAAATATAAAAGTACTGTATATAATATCATGTCACTACAATACATAAGTGAAATTTGACAGGAGAATTATTTTCACAATTTGGATATTATGATCTAGAATCACACAGATATGGCCAAGTTTATTTGAAATACCAAATCTGTTTTTAGCATGTTGACATGGTGCATTTGTCTAATTACCCACAGCACAGACCAGTAAACACAACACAAATGAGCTCATCTGAAAACGTTGTCATTTTGCTTCCTTCTTACTTTTCCATTGTCACTCCTGGGAGATGAAAATGTCATCAAAATGACATTATTGCTGCATATAGATTTTTTTTAATGTCTTTTTTTTTTTTACCTCTGACCAGCAGCCTTAATTTGATATAAACCTGAAAATCTATATCATAAGACGCCAATAAGAGGTGTCAGCCTGTTCAGGCGAAGGGATAACTTCAGCACAACATCAATGTTGGTGGTCTCGAAAGAGCAAGCCTTAAAAAAAAAAGAAGACTTTGTGTGATGTGAAGTTGATTACCTCCACCAAGGAATTATTCTCTCTCTGCCTCTCTATCAATGCTGCTTTGTCTCTCAGCGTGGAATTCTCTACAAAGAGACGGAGATACAGTGTATGATCATTTTGATGGTACATGAAACTGACATTTAACAAAAAGCGAGGCCTATTAAACAGAAGCTGTCATTAGCCTACACCTTGACTCGTAAACACTCAATCCAAATTTCTATGTTCCAATCCCAATGGTAGACATTTGCCATTTGAAGTGGCATCATGGTAGTCAGCCTTTTCAATTCATCTTCAATGGTTGAACCCAACTCCCAAATCTAAGCTTGACAATAACATGGATGACTTTAAAGCTTATATGCAGACATCTACTCTGTTTCTTGTAATTATGGGAATAAATAGAAACAAGTTAAATAAACAGCAATAAAATAGCATAGACAAAAGTACATTTATTTAATACATAATTAGATTTTTTTCTTCTTGTATTGAACTGAACTGATTTTTGTTAGTGTACCTCCAGTGCCCCATTTAGAGGTATTGGTGGGGAAATGGAACACATATCGTAAAGTAAAAAAAAAAGTGTTCTCATACTGTGTCTAGTCATGTATTTGCTGGTAAATAATTCGATTAGAAAATATTTAGCATTCAAATTTATTGCAAAAAGAGTTTTTTAGATCATTAACCACTGCGATTGGCTCGCAACCAGTTCAGGCCCAAAGGCAGCTGGGATAGGCTCCAGCACCCCTGCAACTCTTGTGAGGAATAAGCGGTTAAGAAAATGGATGGATGGAGATCATTAACCAATTATTTGGCCAAAAACTCCAAAATCACTTTTCCAAAGACGCAAAAATTGCATATTTGTTCAACCGTTAACATTGTATCATCAATGACAGTAAGCCATTTTCAACATTTTAGCTTGGTTAGTAATTTGTAAAAAATAACTCCCACACCTGTGGACTGGCCAATAGTATGGATTTAAAAAAAAAATAATTGACCAAATTGTGACTAATGAGATTTTGGCCTGGCGCCAGCGTATTGTTGTTTTTTGGTTAAAAAAAAGAAAGAAAAAAGTCTGATATTGTTTAATGGTTAATCGAGACAAAAAAAATAAAACAAAAAATAAAACATTAAGCAATATCACACAAGCGGGAGCAATGAACTTACCAACATTTTTGAAACCGATAGCTACGTTTTTGCTACTAATTAATGCGAAGGGCAACTAGTTTGATATCCACTTCTGCTTGAGTCTGCTTCACGTTAAACAACAATTAGAGGCTGTGAGGCCCCTTTATCGTTGCCTGCAGCTCTAGTTATTATTTTATTTATTATCTGAAACGCATGTAAACTGTACAAGTGCATGCAACCCTGGAAATCGCACCAAATTCTCCTCGCGTGGTTCTGACTTTATTTTTAGAGGCTGGAGGCTGATGAGACGATAAAGCAACAAGAGTGAAAAACGGCAATACAAAAATTAGAGGAAGGGGCGGGCAAGCGAGGTGAGAGTTGAACAAGAAAGAAGGGGGAAGTGAGTGATGAGAAAAAGAGAAAGAGGTAGAGAGAGAGAGAGAGAGAGGGGGGGAGGAGAGGAAGGGAGGAAGGAGGGAATGGATCCACTCTTGTCTCTCACTTGGTAGGGGACCAGAGGGGAGGGGAGGGTCCCCACGGCTAGCGCCTTATAAGAATCCAAGCCTGAGAATCCAGCTCCAAAAACTCACCACACACACACACGCACGCGCACACACACGCACGCACACACACACACACACACACACACATATCTGGCGGTCGCAACACTCTCTCCCTCTCTCTCCCTCCCTCTCTCTTTCTCTCTCTCCCTCCCTCTCTCCATCCCTGCAGACTCCCTCTCGCATCCTCTCGCATCCTTCTGTCTTCTGCTCACAAGTCAGCGAGTGTTTGGAAGTGCGCGCTGACTGTCTGGCTCAGTGCGCGCCAGCTCCCTCAAAGTGGTTTGTGCGTGCGCCGCCACCAACTGAGCGCAGCCGGGAGGTCCGTCCAAGTGTATGTGGGTCTCTGCCTCGCGCACCCGCCGCTCGACCCATCGCGTCCCTCCTCAGGATCTGCGGGTCCTCTTCCTCGGCGACAGGCTCCCCACACCAACCGGTCACCATTTCCGCCCCCGGGAGACCCACGCTGGCCGCTCAGCCCCTTCCCCGACTCAGCATCGGGAGGAAGACCCTGGTGGCGGCCGCCGTGGGGGTTATGCTGGTCCTGGTCCTGGTGGTACTCATCCCCGTGCTCGTCAGCTCCGTGGGTACCGACCCCAGCCATTATGAGATGCTGGGCACCTGTCGGATGGTGTGCGACCCCTACCTGAACAAGGGGACCCCCAGCAGCAGCACCAGCTCCACGGGGTTACAAGCGGAGGCAGAGGCGCTGAGCGACCACAGCAACGTCCTGCCACCCTCCACGCTCCTGCAGGGCCCACAGGGGAAGCCCGGCCGACCGGGGAAGCCGGGGCCGCCGGGGCCCCCAGGCGAACCGGGGCCACCCGGACCGGCGGGGCCACCGGGAGACAGGGGGGACCAGGCGAGGACTGGGATTTTAGGTCTGGGAGGGAACGGAGCTATCAGCACGGCCACCTACAGCACGATACCCCGGGTGGCTTTCTACGCCGGCCTCAAGAACCCGCACGAGGGCTACGAGATCCTCAAGTTTGACGACGTGGTCACCAACCTGGGCAACAACTACGACGGCATTGCGGGCAAGTTTGTGTGCAGCATTCCCGGCACTTACTTCTTCATCTATCACGTGCTGATGAGAGGGGGCGACGGCACCAGCATGTGGGCTGACCTCTGCAAGAACGGACAGGTGAGTGCTTTGCAAACTTTTGGCCAAGTCGGTTCCTCCTCGCCTCGACCTGCTTGCCTTTTAAAAGCCACACTTGCACCGTCTAATGAGATCCAACACAATAGCCACACTCTATCATCCATCAATATGAATCGTTAAATGTTACATTTATTTTTGTGTTTTTTAAAAACAAAATATTTTACTGACCTCAATTAAGGCCACTTAAATAATAAGAATAATGTTAAACATTTAACATGATCATGTTTGTAATTATGAACTGGCCCTTGTAGTTTTCAACGTGTTGTCTCTTTTACTGTCATATCATGTGTGTTCGTGTGAAACTATGGATAGAAATGAGAAAGAGTAAAAGCACATTTTCTTCCAAATGAATGCCCTTAACACACAGTCCCCATCTAATAAACAAATACATTATCTGTGTCTAGGCAAAATGTTTGTACTGTATGAGATGTGATTAGATGAGTGCAGGTGTACCTAATAAAAGGTCCCACGAGTGTATAATTGCCCCGGTTGCGTGCAGAGCGCACATCTGTGGCATGCAGCTCGCCTGGAGATAAAAATGTGTTGACTGGTTGAAACTGTCCCCCCCCCCCGTCCACGAATGATGCGTCCTGACATTGCCGACCAGCCACCCCCCTCTCCCCCACCCATCCACATTCAACCCCCCCTCTCCGCCCTTTTCCCTCCGCTTTAGAGAGCCTATCCACACCTTTCTTCACTTCCTCGTGATTTTATTTATCGGGATTAACACTTGGAGGTTATTTTTGTCTTGTACGTCAGGGAAATTAAAATCAACGCCGAGAAAACAACACAAACGCAACCTAAAGCGATCATGTGCACAGGAGGAGTAGAAGTAAACCACAAACTTCTTATGTCGTGTAAATGGCATCCGCCTTCCATGTGCGCTCTTCTCGGGCTTCTATGCATCACTTTTACGAGGCACTAATTTCATTTGAGGGGTCCTCTCGGGTCACTAATGTGCGTGTTTGCCGCACAGTTTGCACTCTGTCAAAGCTCCTGTCATAAAATGTGGACGAGCACATAAAAAAAAAGGTGGACGTGACACTGAGTGCACTTGAAATAAATCTGCACAAACAGCCATTTTTATGGACAAACAGACTAAATAAAATCACACACAACTTTTAATCATTTTAAAAACTAGGTCTAATATGTAAATAAGGTAATTTCCACATGGCACAGTTTTTAATGTAAAGCTGAGAGAGCTCAATTTATACTCTTCATTGGGTACTTATGGACGATTTAATAAGATCCAATAAAAGCTGTGTTAAAAAAATGCATTTACAAAGATAATAATGTTCAATTTCTATTTACACAATATGAAGGAGAATGAGGTCATTAAAATGTGTTAAATATTCAATACACATTATTGCTGTTTTAATTTGAATTGAGCTAAATGAGGCATCCAAAATAATACAAACAACTGTCAATACTGATAAATACTATAAATGGACACATCACTGACATTGTCAGTCAAAACTTATATATTATATTATATAATTCTTTTTGCATTTCTTGTATTCATTTGACCTTACAGGTCTACTTAATGAAGTGGCACATGCTCAACACTGCAGTATCATATTGTGCACACAAAGTAAATATTGTAGTATCATTAACTGTGAGCTGCCTCAGTCTACACCCACAGCTAAAGACAAGCATTTTCATTAGTTTCAATAATTGGCAAAACAACTGCTAAATCATTATGCTGCACAATATACAATTCATTCTAAGTAACTTTGTCCAAGTTGTATATGCAAATGAGTCATGACAACTTGTTCAACGCAGTTAGAACAAAGCAAGAGGCTGCCGAGGTCTAGAGATGCCGCCTCTGTGTGCAAATTGGAGCTGAATTAACGAGCGCCACAGACTCTCCGGCGAACACCCTGAGCACCCCCACACACTCATCAAGGCAGTCAGGTAGAGGTTAACTCCTTCACCCTCGTCAAGTTCACAACGCGGCGGCCTCGGCTGCATAACGTCTCACTCCACAGTGAATTTTTTTATGGTTGAGCGCAAACGCGTTGATATATAATCAGGGAGGAAGAACATATGTTGGTGTTAAGACACCTTCTGTTGCTGCATTATTGTGCTCCCCAAGGGAGGAGTGGGGGGCTGCGGAGGCACTTAAGATACACATACACACATTGCATGCATCACTAGGGGCCTACACAACGGTAATAAAAGTAGAAACTGGTTGTCTTTGTCTGTCCTTTCATGCTTAACTACAGTGAGGGCAGTATAATATAGACAGCGATACACAACTGACTCAGTAAGCTGCTGTAATACAAGACATTTTTCACAAAAGGATAACGAACATAGATGTTTGCGTGGATTGTTATATTGTCTGTCTGCATGTGTTGCTTCACCATTTGTGCTCAACTATCAACGGCAACCATGCTATCCGTTACCTCTTGCCTGGTACATTTACTCTAGTGTACTCAATTCAACATAAGAAGTAGGTAAGAGAAGAAGTAAATAAGTAAATAAAATATCTAATAAATTGACACAAAATACAGCAGACACAAAACACTGAAATGATGCCATGTGCTCAAGTATGGTACACACAACAACACATGCGCACAGTGTCACATAAACAATTACTGACGTGATGGTCAAATGTAACCATGAAGTCAAATCACAGACTTGTTTCTACATATACTGTATGGAATGGGATTGGTTCAGGGTGTACACCACCTACTGCCCGAAGCCAGCTGGGATAGGCTCCAGCACCCCCGCAACTCTTGTGCGGAATAAGCGGTTAAGGAAATGGATGGATATATGGAATGGAATCCCATTAGTTGCATATGTCACAACTATAGAGCAATGAAATTTACTTGGCAGTTACAATCCGTCCAAGAGGCATAAAAAAAAAAGAAGCAATAACCAACAGAGGGAGAAAGAATGGTAAGCCTGATGGTTCACCACTGCTAGACGGCACCCTCATTTTCTTACATTATAAATATTTGAAGATAATTGCTGAAAATTTGCAAAGTTTGAGAATTATGTAGTACTCAAATGCGTTTTTCAACACCAGTTTTCTGGATTTTTGTGGTGGTGGCTAAAATGATGGCCAAAGTCTAAGAATTTTGAGCTGCACAGTGATGTCACGTTGTGTCCCAAACTATGAATATAAGATGATGTGTGTGCTTACTTTATGATTGTAGTTCACAGTTACTATTTAATTTTGAAGGGTGTGTTAATATTTAATTGACAGTTGAGTGGGGCGTAGTTTCAGGGCATTCACACACAATTTAAAGCTCATTTTATATACAGCTACTTGACAATTTAAAATTTGGCAGTGTTGTAAATAACATTCTTCTCAATGTTGAGTCAAATCTACAACAGGCATATTTAGAATTTTGCTCCACAGCGTTTTTAACTTCCAGCTGGTCATGATAATCGGGCCCTTGAATGATGCAGACATTTGAAATAATAAATGTTGATAGAAAAAAATGTAGTTGTGGTATCTGAAATGTTCTATTGAGGCAAAACTTAATTCCAGACATTTGCATCAGATATCCAGTCTAGCCATCTAGCCGTGCTTCTTACACTATTAACTGCTGGGTTAAGAACTAACCCAAATTGGGTAACCCAGCGCTGGGTTTCAAAGGGATCCCAGCCAGTGCTGTGTTATTTACATGCAGTGCATTGGATTGAGTTTTTCACCCAGCAATGTTGGATCAACAGTTTGACCCAACGAAAGGTAAAAACTACCCATAATAACGAGTTAAAGCTACCAACAAATGGGTAACCAGGTTATCATTATAGCTGTGCTTAAATTAATTTAAAAAAAAATATTACCAACATTTTCAACTTTCCCCAGTCAGGGATCACCACACAGGTTTTACACAAGATGCCCTTCCTGACACATCAAACACATTTTTGGCCCGGCAGTGGCTGGTATTATCAGCATATTTCCTAAAGGCTTTGAGACCCAACTGGATATTACCGTTCACTATGACTAGGATTTGAAACTCAATCCTCGTGTCTAAACTGAGCGGCATTACTCACCGAGCCATCCAGCCAACATCTACATTTTCTAAGAATGTTACACAAAATTTACCTCAACATCAGTATGCACAAAAGTGTTTAAAATGGCAAGCTTCAGCTTTTCAGCCCGCCCAAATCCAATTTTCACCTTAGGTTAAAGTAACCCAAAATTCACATCTACCAAGCAAGTGAGTTAAGAAAACAACCCAGCATGTTTTAGTGTGTAGTACAAGCAGGCCTTTGGTTGTGACATGATGATGACAACAGCCTCAAGAAGCTTTCGTGTTGAACCTTTGGTGCTGACTGGTTCGAAATGTTGGGCCACATTAGCTAATGGAGCGCTGGGTGTCCAGGTGGAGCTTGTGCAGTGGTACCAGAGCTTTCCTCACCTCATTAAGGAAGCAGAAAGCCGCACTGTGTACTGGGACATGAAGAGGGAGCGCAGAGTACCACTATTTTATCATCTTTGGGCTGCAGTGGAGCGGCGGGGTTGGCATGCCCTGCAGTGCTGTTTCACCCCAGCAAAGTGCTGCTCCCATTCCTTTCCGAGCCGTGTCAAACACCGACACAACATTCAAAAGCTTACTTGCAGCAATCTGAGAGAATCGCGGCATTGTCGCCGGAACTTTTCGCCAGCTTCCTGGGAGATAAACAAATCTATTTTCAGCGCAGCCAATTTCCTTTCCTCTTCCTCCTCGCCATCTTTGGGCTCCTCCGGCGCCCGTTCTTTGACTCTGAACCTTTCGAGCGATCCTAAATCGATGCTCTGCTTTGACTCGGGGGGGAAAAAGCGTCGGAGCGACGATGACGACTACAGCAGAAAATAAAACAAGGTGAACAAGACGAGGCGTGGTGCGAGTGTGTCACCTGCTCAATTGTAATTAAAAGAAAGGCATGCGAGCAAGATCCAGGATGCTTGCTCTTCCCCTCTCCGCTCCTCCCTTCTTAATATTGTTATTAATCCTCAAAAACACTTTCAGACTTAATTAAAAGCAACGAGTGGAGCGTGGGCCCCTCCAGAGGGCCGTGGTGAATAATCACTGTCTCCTCCTTTAATAAGCTCCAACATCCTTCGTGCACATGGCGCTTCCCTTGCAATTATCGCCGCAGTCTCCCTCTCGCGTCCGCGCGTGGCCCCCAGCCCGAGCTCCCCGCACTCACACACACTCCAACTCAACACTGCCCTCCATCTCTCCTTTACACCAGCTCAACTCTCAGAGTGCTTTCCACCCCTCTGAAAAAAATACAATGACAAACGTCGTCGTCGTGATGCATCTTGCTCCGTCGGATTTTTTTTTAAGCGGCGCACAAATGAGCTGCTCTACGGTGCCTTCGGGGTCTCTCTTTTATACCCCTTTGTTGTGCGTTCAGGTGAAAACAAGACATTGAAATGTGCAACGAACCCGGCGCTGAATGTGGGAGCCATCTGGATGCGGGTTGCCGACATATGTTTTCGTGCAAGATGACAAAAAGAAAAATTTGAAAGCATGTTCGGAGTTTTTCTTTTTTGGCCAAAGACGCTTGGGTCCCGTCTTGATTGATTTTAGCATTCCGGCAATGTTTGGAGCTGCTATTCTTGGTGGTGATGAGCACTGAGAGGCCTCTATGTGTGTGCCCGGTGTAACAGGAAGGCGTTGTTTGAAATGGACAGACTGGGCTTGAGAGAGAGACTGAGACTCTGTCTCAGTATGAATCTCCTGTGAATGTACTTGAATGTGCATGAGGTCATGTATGTCCATATTTTCTTTTCGCGACATTTCTTTCCCCCTGTGACGCAAACGCAGCCACTTTCTCGATAGCCACACGGTGCACGGCGGCGGGGGTGGACTTTTGGCCTTGATCCGCTTCGTAATTGGACGGCGGTGCTGACACTCCGCCGAGTGGAACATTAGAGCTTGGGGCCTAATTAGCCGTGAGAGCTGTTAAATGAAGATTGTCAGGAAATACAGCACAGATTGGAAATGTCAGGAAGACTCCTTGTCGCTACGCGTAAACATCAAAGAGGGGAGTGAGAGAGAAAAAACACATTGAGGATTTGATCAGAAGCCTCCAACCACATGTTGCTAATAAATTGTAAAACAATCAGAGCCACTACATGCGCT